>NC_081182.1:56531296-56595328 GCF_029867415.1 Vicia villosa | reverse complement strand
ATATTAGAGTTGTATACACCTCTACAATTTGTTTGTAATACATTAATATTAGCCATTTCAAAACTTACCCTTAAATTTCTTTAGTTGATTTCAAAAAAATTATTATTGTTTTCAAAAAGTTAACAGTTTATATTTTCTTAAAATTTTTACGCTTGAAACAATTTTTAAATATTCAAAATTTAGTACATAAGCAATAATAATCAATTTATATATATATATATATATATATATATATATATATATATATATATATATATATATATATATATATATATATATATATATATATATATATATATATATGAGGAGGGATCAAATTACACCCGAAGAGTTACACCACGAGTTACACTTGTTCAATAACTACATCTCGAAATAATATTTTTTAAATTCAACCGTTGGATTGAAACATAATATCATATAGATCATACCTATAAAGTTTGAGCCTAATCTATAATGATTTACTATATCATCAAGATATCTAAAGATTAACGTCAAAATGAGCTTCCATATAACGTTAATTTTGATGTTATTTAATGACATAGTAAATCATTATAGATTAAGCTCAAATTTTATAGGAATGATCTATATGATAATATGTTTCAATCCAGCGGTTGAATTTAAAAAATATTATTTCGAGATGTAGTTATTGAACGAGTGTAACTCGTGGTGTAACTCTTCGGGTGTAATTTGATCCCTCCTCATATATATATATATATATATATATATATATATATATATATATATATATATATATATATATATTATGAAGAACAATGTGATAATTTCCTCGGAGTTCACCGGAAGAAGTCCCAATATTATAGAATTTCTGGTTTCTTAGGATTGTTTGGTACCTTCTTTCTTAGAGATGTGTATTTATAATATATGATATCTAATTGAGTAATTTAATCGTCTTAATGATCATCATAGTGATGATTCCGTTGTCGCTTTGAAATCATATATGACATTGAGTGGTTATACTTATAATGTTTATGTTTTTGGTCTTAATGGTCGAATGTAATCGAGCGTCTTAGATGTGGATGGGCGGCTTGGTGGATTATCCGAGCTATACATCCCGGACGTACGTAAGCCCCCCAATCATGGGGCATGATAAGGGCGAGAGGCTTAAGTTATTTAGCGTCTTGGTAGATTATTCGACATATACATCTCGAACATACATAAGCCCCCTAAGTGTAAGGTGCGAAGGGGCCGGAGCGCTCTTTACGAGTTTGTGGCAGACATTCAGAGTGTTTTGATGTGGGCAAATAGCTCTTTGCGCGTTCGCGACAGATGTTCAGAGCGCTTTGATGTGGTCGGAGACCTCTTTGTGAGTTTGTGGCAGGTGTTCAGAGTGCTTTAATGGGTGTTAATACGAACGAAGAGCTCTGTATGAGTTTACGGTGTACGTTCAGAGCATCATGATAGACGTTGATGTGACGCCCCTTGTAGAGGTCTTGGGTTTGGTCATCTGCGACATAGTATTACAAATATGAGTTTAATCTATAAAGTTAACAAATTAGTAGGTCGAAGAGCTCGCCGAGGATCATGTGTTACCCTCCATGGAGGTCAGTAGCTCATATGTCGGAGACGATGCTTATTAGCTAATGACCGGACCTATAGACATGCACAATTTCGGAGATGGTTCTTGCATCACTCGACTATAGCTTGGATCCTCACACTTTTATTATAGATTTCCTTTCTTGCCTATCTATGTCCAAATTTGAAAGAGGGGGTGCCTCCTTCCCACACAAGGGAAAGAAGCGACGCCTATTATTTATAATGAATTTTAAAAGAGATTTTAAAGGAGTTATAAAACGTCTGAGACGTTAGCTCGCCTTATCCAACAATAAATTAAAACATAATATTACATTGCCCAGCCTATTGGTTTTGTTGATGATTCCATTTGATAAATGCATGTTTCCAAGACTGATTTTATCCACTCAAATTTTGATTTGTGGGCGACTTATTAAACCTTCGCGTGACAACTCAAATATTTTCCCCTTCGTTTACAATTTTGCACTATAATCAACTTTAATATTCTTGTTAATAAAATATTATTTTCATGGCTGCTTGATATGCTTGTAACGTTTATGACATATATCGTCTTTCTACTCCTTCATTATTTATCATACACACGCTATGTGAATACAGTGGTTTCCGGAACCCTTAGGATTCCGGCCTTTTCGTCTGAATAATATGTGAGTTCCTGTTCAAACTTTCGTACATGATGATCCACATACAAGTTATAAAACATAAAGTGGTTATAACATTTTAAAATTTTGTGGTGTTTTTAAGAATCGTAGGAAGGTTCCTTTGATTTTGCAATCTTGGTTCGAGTGAAAGACATCCCACTAACAATTCCTAACCAATCTAGGCTGGTCTGTTATGTATATAATTTGTAATAAAAATATTATATATGAAAAAAAGAGTGTTTCTCTTCATCTTATCTCCTACTTCTTCTCTTAAATTAAAACATAATCTGAATTCTAAATTTCATTTGGTAATGATATTAACATCACTAATAGCTTTAGCCACATTGAACTTCGTTAATATAATATGGTTCCAAGTTAAGTAACAATGGTATTATTAACACTCAGAATGCCAATTATATCTTAGAATTAACATTCACAAAAAATCCTATGCACCTATCAGTTATCTCACATGCAGTTACTTTAAAATCAAAGCACAAAAGACTAACACCAACAGGAATTTTGACAGAGAATAATCTGCAATCAAAAGCGGCACCAGCAAACTCCCGTGACAGTTTCAGAATAGCTAAGATCATGTGCATAATCTTCCCATGTCCAATCATCCATATTGAATTCTGGATATGATTGGCTGCCGCTAACACAAAACCACTGACCTTACTCAATCTTCTGGCAATTAAGCCGTTACATTGCTCCTTTTATATTGAACATTTCTGCATTTGTTTATTTTAAGTTTTTAACGAAAAGCGACCTCTCTCTAATTTTAGGATTATTGAGAGTACCATTCTCATAAATCTAAATTCCAAAATTCTCGGTCTCATAGACAACACCCCCAATAGAATGGTGGTTACGACTTAATGGTCACGATCAATTGATTTTGATGAAAAACTAAGGTTCAATAAAGACAAAGGAAGATGTAAAATTAAGTTTTACATTTTTCTTCGTTATTAGACTAAGAGTTTAATTGAGGTGGATGCTAAAGTTGGATCATCAAGAAATAACATTCTTGAAATGATAGTGTGTCTCAAGTGAAGATGATGAACACATGATTAGCATATGTTAGAACTATGTTGTTTACTTTGTACCCCTGATACAACACATTATGTTTTGTTAATACCATGAATCAACGTTACCTATAATATGAGGGTATGGTTATGGGATACCATATACATACCCAAATTTGCAATACGTCGCTCTAGAATGTTTATCATAATAGTTGTTCCCTAACTTTGATATCTAGAAAAAATTATAGTCATGAAATCATTCATGCACTATATGGTATGTATATGGTATCCTAATGACATTATTTAGTGTGAGACAATCAATGCTACATTTTTACTCATGAATTCCCCTGAACACAAAATATGTTGTCCATTTGGTCGCTTTGATGGAGCCATCAATTAGAGGCACATGATCATTTCTATCATATAAGGTTAAAAATGTTTGTATATCTAGCAATGTATTAATAAATAATACTCTCTCTACCATAATTATAAGCAAATATTCTCAAATACATTCATTACTTAATGAACCTAAAAAGAGAATATTTACTTATAATTCAGGTCGGAGGGAGTAATTAATATTATATAACTTTACAAAAACTATATAACTATAAAGAATGATAAAATATGTATAACTCCAACAAACTTTTAGCTCCCTTATATAAGAGTTAGTAGTCTTTCATAAGTAGTGATAGAGCACCGTCAAAGTAGCTCATCCCTACGACTGTATGTGATATACAAAATAGAAGAATAATCCAATTTACTTAGTATCAATGGAATGATGCCAAATGTCTGCCAAGGCTTTGCAACCAACCAAATGTAGCATATAAGTCATGGATGCAACATCATATCTCTCATGCTCAAATAACTACACATGCATCTGTAGTAGCTAAGCCAATTGCAAATAAGAACTCTACCAATATTGAACCATAAATAGTTGGTGATATGATGGAGTAGATCCTCGATGTAGTGGAGTAGATCTCGGATGCACCGACGCAGGGGTGGACTTGTAAGGTTATCCCATTTCAATAAGAGAGTGAAGAGTAATTATGAGTTATTGTTTAGAGTAAACCTCAAGCTTCTAGTGGGATGCCTTATATATGAGGGGTAGTTATGGACGTCCCATGATTGCTGGAATGGAATGCGGTAGGTCTTCCGATGATATATAACATACGTATTAGTCCACCAGTGCAGGACTCTAGATCACTATTATATTATACTTTCAACGCCTTAGTGAAGTAATTTTGGACTGTGCCTCTCTCCTTTCGGGCTATGATTGGCCCATAATAATTTCCCCAAGCCTTGTTGTGGTGCAACAACGGGAAACCTTTTAAATCGTTAGGACAGACTTTACATGTCCGGTTCATTGCTTGGAAACGTGGGAAAGACTTGGAATATAACACGAGTGATCTTAGAAACAAGCACAATAAATTCTAGTCTCATTATTGAGATGCCTCACACGATTGTTCTTACATGTGGCCTTAGTCCATTAGAATAGGGCGTGACACTTACCAATAGGATGTTTAAGTGTGCTCGAGTATCGTTATAATCTCAAGGAAAATCAAACCATTGCTTCTCATTTGCCCATTTCCTTTTATTTTGGACCACTAATTTGTCTGCCTTACCTCAATATATAATGGTTACTTCACATTCCCAACCACATTTCCACTCTTTGTGATTGTGAAAACTATAATCATTTTCTTCTCTCTACTAACTTTGATTGCTCTCCCCTGAGTTCTAATGATTTCTATTTTATTTGTATTTCAGTGCAAGATGAAGTAATAAACCTTCAAAGATAGCGACAAAATGATTATATAGCAACAAACCTTCGAGTTCTCATTCTAGTAGAAGTACAAATGAATATATGGTTCTATTTGTGTGTAATGATTTCTCCTATCTACGAAATGATTTTATAGTTCCACAAGATTTCTATATGATGACATGTCATGTTTCATAAATGACACGTCATTAAAAATAGATATATCAATAATTTTATGTGTAATATTTAAGAAGAAGATCAAAACTATTTGAATTTGAATTATGAGAACCAATTTCGTGACCAGACAATTTAACATTCTTACATTTTTTAGTAATTTTTCAAAAAAAAAAAGGGTTAAACAATTTATTTGTTGAAATGAGAGTTATGATTAAGTAGAAGAAATTTATAAAATTTATAAAGTTTTATAAAATTTTAAAATGATTTGATATTCTATCATATCATTTTATTTCAATTATAACAAGTTATTTAAAATATATGATAATATATAGAAAAAAAATACTTGAATGGTTTTAAATTTTATGTGCATAATCATTATTAGATGATTTAATAATTGAATTGATTTAATTTTTAAAAAGAGTTGTTTAAAATGCAAGAATGCTAACTTTGACAATTGGTATCAATGAATAATTCTCGTATGTTATACCCAGTCATTTATATTTTTACATGCAAGATATTAGAAGATAATATATGTGGGGTGAAGTTAAAATAATGATAACTTGTAGTGTATGGTGACTAAATGTAGGGCGTAGAATATAAAGAAAGATTCGTATTGGGCTGCATTTTAAAATCATCAACCAACGAATGACATCTTTCTGTTGTGGGCTGTTGGTAGAAGTATCAAAATAGATAGATCGAATGAATATAACATCTTTTGATAATTTTTTTTTTTTGGCTTTTAAAAACATGTGGCGAAGTTTAATAAATGCCCTTATATTTTAAATGTGTATTTTAGAATGTACTTTTTAAAAAAAAAAAAAAAATCGGATGTGCACATTCAAAAGAAACCTTTTTTTTTAGAAAAAAATGTGCATTCGGAGATGCACATTCGAAGACACTTTTTCTTAATCATTTTAGTGTGACAAGTGGTCATTATGTGTGGGTTAAGAAAAGAACTAACTATAATGGATCCAAAGCACATTAGTTATCAAATCAAACTTAATTTGTTTTGTAGGTTTGTTTGAGGACAACTTTAAATCTATGATATTTTGATATGTGGTGGTTCTAAGTATTTGATAGGATATATAAACTAACTTTCAAATCTAATTCTAAAGTCCAAGGGTGATTTCACATATGAGAAATACCTTAAAGGGATAATTCTTGACATTGGCAATGTTGAAGCACTAAATTTCACAATCAATTGAAGATGTAATTTATGTTGAAAGACTAAAGCAAAATCTTTTAAGCAAAAATCAACTTTTTGACAAAGGCTTCAAAATCATATTCACCAAAGATGAATGTTTGATGATGTCATTCATGAGGTAAAACTCATCGGTAAAGAAGTAATACTTTTCATGATTTATTTAGATAGTTTATCTTTTTCCCATCCTTTTTGCTAATGACAAAGGGGGAGAAGATATATGTGTATCTGTATGCTTGTCTCTAACTTTTGTAGTCATAAAGAAGTCAAATTATCTATGAATTCAGGGAGGTCTTTGATCAAGGGTGAGTTATCAAAGATATGAGGAGCATTCACATACGGGATTCTCATTCACATAAAAGATTCAAGCATTCCAACTTTCAATTGTTTGTCATCATAAAAAAAGGGGAGAATGTGAAATCAAGACTCTCAAATCCAATGTGTTTTGATGAAGACAAAATGAATGTCAAATAATCTTATCAAAAAGTATGGAAAAGCTTCAAGAACAATGTATCAATTCAAGTGTCCAAGTCTTATCATGAGCAAAGGCTAGCACCGAATTATTCAAGATTAAAGTTGAAGACTAAGCATGGATCTTGATTAATAGAGGTACAAACATGCAATTATATTGATAATTTTAGTGCTTAAATTATTCTCCAAAAAATCACTTGCATGCATTGGTCATTTGTGTTCAAAATCACTTTCAAATATATTTATTTTTAATCATATTTGAATCATGTTAAATCACTTTTAAATAAATTTTTTTATCATGTTTGAACCATGTTAAATCACTTTCAAATATAATATTTTGACTTGAATAAATTAATAGATGTTGCTTTAGGTTGGTTCAAATATTTAGACAATTATTTAAATATTTTAATTTTTACAAACATGCAGTTTTTGGTAAAGTATGGCGTTTTTAGCGGCCGTAACAGCACAAAAACCGCCACAATTATAACGTTTTGAAACAGTATTTTTAAATTTGAAATTTGAAAAATGTTGCGAACTTGTTAAGTCAAGTGACCGTTTTAATTGACTTAAGAAGTGTTGTACAGATTTTAAAATTATGTTTTTTCATGAACCATTGTTATTTTAAACTATTGCAAACTTTCACGAAAATGTCTCAAAATTTACCATGTTTCATAGAGGTGTTATGCACTGATAAATACATGTTATTTCAAATTAGAAATCACCTCTTCCATTGCAATTTAACATCATATTTCTAAAACCGGTAAATTCTTCGACTTCTCTATATTTTCTTCCCTCTCTTGCTTCATCATTTTTTCGAACTCCACCATTCTTTCAAAAAAAGGATCCGGACAAGTGTCCGCCACTTTTGTATGATGCGCCATCCACTCACAAGACGTAGCCGGAATGGGACACCCCGGTTTCAAAAACACTTGTACACAAGGTTGTTAAAATCTAGATTTAAAACAATAAACTCTATAGATTTCACGTTTCTAGGTAAACATTCCGTGTTAAATTGCAGGTAAAAACCTTTTTAGGTAAAATCGTACACCGAAACGATTTAAAGTGATTTAAATCTTTCTGAAATTGGTGAAATTGTGTAAATTCATGTAAAATCGTTGGATTTTACTCTTTGACCTGATTTTACTTTTTTTGTCAAAATTTATAAATCACACTTTATATTTTGACCCATAAAATTTTCTCTAAGGATTTTTAATTTTATTCACATTCATATCTGGATTATAATATTAAAGAATCTTTAACTTTTGGATAAATTTAATCAAGTCGAATATGAATGTTCTAATGAAGATGATGTTGTAGAAGGATTGAAATTTTGATTAAGTTGAAGATCAATATGGAAAGGGTTTTTTTTTTTAATTTGAAAAACTTATGAAACTGTTTTTTTTTAATCTTTTGGTTTTACATTTTATGATTTTGGGGACAATTTATGTTCTTTGATACAAGTTTGTGAATATTACACATTATTATTATGATATAGTATATTTTTGCTTTATAATTAAGTTACAATTTTAAATGAAATTAATGCATTTAGAATATTATATGAGTATATATATATATATATATATATATATATATATATATATATATATATATATATCGTATATAAATTTAATATAATTTTAATATGAGGTAAACTCTATGATTTTACGTAAGTAAAACGAGTCAAGGTAAAAACTCGATTATGACAATATTGCTTGTACAAGTGGCCTGATCTTAGATACCTAATACAAATGATGCGGTCGGACGCGTCTAAAGGTGGGCGACTATGAAGTGGAAAAAATTTCTCTGAAAATCCAAATCTCGTCAAATCGACACACACCCGGTCGTACGCAATTGCTATAAGATGGCCCATATCGGGGAATGACATGCATTTTAAAACCGTTGCGTGACCGGTAATTGATGGAACAAGGGAAACATGAATTTTATCAAATTTCTTGTTTCTCATTGTCATAACCCAAAATTTGCCCAACGTATTCATTCATATTTCAATCCATCTGACTTTCAAATGCTCCAAAACGCACAAGAAAGAAGCATGCAGTCTCTCTCCTAAACAACAGCCTCTGAATTAGGGTTTCTAATTTAATCAAGGAATCTGAACTTCTGACACCTCAAGCGGACTACATGGCCTCTCATATGAGTCAAAGTTTCCCCATGCCAAGTTTCAAGTCCCGATTCAAAAGATTGCTCACTCAATGGCCCAAATGACTGATAATCGACTGGTTGATCTAAAAGTCAAATGTGGTCAAAGTACAGTCAAAACTTCTGATTTTTAGTCAGCATCCTCATTGTGAAGTATCATTCATCATTTGATCAAGGATTGATCATGATTCATCAAGGAAAGTTCAGAAATCATCAAGAACCTGAGTTTCTAAATTAGGGTTTTTTAGGAGAAAGTCAACTGAACTTTGACCAGCCATAACTTTCACATGGAACATCAGAAATTTCCCATCCAAAGCTCATTTTGAAGAAAATTGAATTCTCTACAATTTTGTCTCTCACATGCCAAGGCCAAAAATGCTTCATTTGAGAGACACGAGCCAAAACATTATAGGTCCTTCTAAAAGATCGCAAAAAGTCATTTATTTCGCAAAGCTCATAACTTGGACATGGTAGACTCAATTAAGATGAAACCAAAAGGAGCCTTTAGAGGACTCTTTGAGATTTCTAAAAAGTATGAGAACACCTACATATGATTAAAAATGAGGGAGATACGCGTGGTACAAGTTGATCGATTTTCAAGAAAAACATGAAACCACAATTGGACAATTTTGTATTTTTGAGTTAATGGGCCTAGGTTTTGGACCTCAAACATGTTGGTGACCTAAATAAGAGCCCATAAATTTACTCCCATTGTTTTATGACATTTATTTCATTTATTTGGATTTTATTCCATTTAAATGATGAATAAATTGAGTAAAATCATAAAATAATAAAGAAAACCCTAAAGCTTCTATTTTTAATCATCCAAAGGCCCAAGAGAAGCCCCATGAAGATCCAAAATCGTGCTAGCATGGTGGTGTAAAGAGATATCCAAAAATAGAAGGATTAAACTTATTTTTTCTTAAAATTCCCAGACAACATATAAAGCAAAGGCCCAAGCCCTAAACATGACCTAATTAATCCATATATATATATATATATATATATATATATATATATATATATATATATATATATATATATATATATATATATATATATATATATATATATATATATATATATATATATATATATATATATATGGGTTATATTGCAGCCACAAGGGGGAAGAAAAATCAAGAGTAAAAAACTAGGATTCAAAGTTACAAAAAACACAAGAGACTAGGGCACAATTGCTTTTTAATTCCAGCAACTTTCAGAGCAAGGTACCACTTCCATTCTGTTCCTGAATTATAGGGTAGGTTCAGGTAAGGTCTAACTTATAATGATACACTAAAGTCATGCATCATGATCGCTATCATTGTTCATACTTTCAAGATTCTTGTTTCATATATCCTTGCGTTTTAACGTTACCTTTTGATGTTAACAAGCTCCTGGTAGTATTTAGTGAGGACGTGAATCATTGAGGCGAAGTTTTGAAGCCTGGAATGCATTACACCATTGTTAGGGCATAAGTATGCTTGCTATTCAAACTCATATTTGCAGGACGTTCCATGACAAAAGGACACCACCATGAGATTCAGGGCAGCCTAATTAATTGATCTGGGCAGAAAGTTCGTTGGTCTAACGTTGTTTTCGCAGATTTTAAGGTTCAAAGGTTTTTCCGCAACTGGATTCGCAGCAAGATGCGTGACTGAATCCGCAGGTAATATGAAGAGGGTGATGAATAGTGATTTGGACCCGTTGACTGCGCGTGGAGGAACGTGAATGGCTGGTCGAAAGCTTCATCTCCTATCTCTTTACGCGTACGAGTTTAATTGGCCAGTCAATTCAACTATGTTTCTCTCACCGCATCTGATTGGCCAACGTGACACAGGGAGGGACCCACCTCATGACTTTGCTTTTGAATTCCCATTATCCTTTAAGTTTTTATATATATTTTGTTAAAGACATATTATTATTGATTGATACGCACAACACAATTGGCAAGGCTTAACATTGGCATAATTCAAAACCCAGGTTCGAACCTGGTTGAAGACAATAATTTTTACACTTGTTGACTTCGCCGATTCAGTGCTATACACCTACACCAGACTCCCATGCGTCCTCGTTCTTCCACCTTCAGATCTCTTCCGATGCTTGATCAAACGTCCCTGGGAGAGCAGCCCCACCATGGACCCTCAAGACCATACCACACCGAATCATTGCTCAGCTAAGTGTCTTTATTTGTTTTTTCTTTTTATTTTATTTTATTTTAAAACCTTTATTTGTTTCCTTTTGTTTTTATTTAATTTATTTAATTTAAATTTTTTTATTATTATAATAGTTTCACATAATTATTAATTTAATCGAAATTCAATTTTTCTCATAACATTAAAGATGTTTGTTTTTAACCATAAAATTATTTTTGTATATACTTTTAATCAAATAATTTTAAATATTTGTTAACCTCGAGACATTTATCAATCCTGATAGCCTTAGGTTTGTCCTTAGGTTTGTTGGTAGGTGTTATCCACTAACGCATTTTTAAACCTTATAAACCTTTTGGGTCACAATAAGTTTTCTTAAATAAACCTTTTTAGTTTAAGGGTTTGTAAACCTTTTAGGGTTTATAGATCATTCATACACTAAAGTTTTTTTCTTTGGGCGAATTTTTCAGGGTTATCCCGTATCCTCCGACAGCGCGCCGTCAAATCAAAAAGCTAAGTTTCTAACCCTTCTTCTATTAAACATCCTTTTAATTTTATTTTGCCTTTTTGCCCAAAATAGGGTTTACTTCAATAGTCAATGAGTCTCTCCTACACTAACTTTTATTTATTTTCCGTTAAATCTCAGATGATCGGAGTCAATCAAGGTTCGAGGAAGATCAGGGGCGGAGTTAAAAGACTATCCGCCAACATTTTCTTAAAAGTCAGTTCACCGTATTACAGAACTGGCGACTCTGTTAGGGATACTTTCGAATTAAAAGAGGGGTTACCTTAGAGTTTAGGATTCACTTTAATTGTTTGATTTGTCTGCTTTATATTTCAAAGACTGTTTTGGGTATTCTACTGTGTGAAAGATCCTACACCCGGATCTAGTATACCTTAGGTATGTGGCATGAGACCAGGGAGGTTGTACGACATGTATCATTATGGTTGAACTGGTGGCCACCGTTAGTGCGACGCTTTGGTTTGTCCTGATGGCCCTTGAATATGATCGAGGAGACATTTGGCTATCGCGTGGTGTCACAAGCACTAATTCGCCCTTAGAACCTTAGTTGAACTTGACTTTGGCCTTTAGGAAGTAGCGAGATAGCTGGCTTTGGATTCCTGACTGAAGTCGGTTGATACTCGATGCTACACTCATTGAGATTGGACTCTAGGGATGCTTTTGGCTGGCCGATCGAGTGCCATGTTGAGACAATGCCTGCGAGAAAGATCAGGGATATGAGCACCATAAAACCCAGTTACTATTCTAGGACAGGTTGAACCGACTTAACTTCAGTGGGGAGGGTACTTACCTACGAGCTTCACGCAAGCCTTTAAACCTAAGGACACTTGTGTGACTTGCTTGTTACTTGTATATGCTACTAACCCATATATTTCCTTGCAGGAATGGTTTGTAGGACTCATTCGTCCTTGTTACCTTACACTTTGCCTGATACATTGCATTCGCATAACATCATGACATCATGACATCATAAGCATAACATGATTTAAATAACCCTTTCAAGGATCTTAGGGATTTATGGCGCACTATTGCAGGTGCTCTTATCAAGGACTGAACTCTTATCAAGGGGCAAGAGGATTTACTTTCCTCTCGCCACATACCTTCCAATTCAGAGACGCCGTGCCTATCAAGGGGCAAGAGGATTTATTTTCCTCTAGCCATGTACCTTCAAATGCAGAAGTTCCCGAATCAGAGGCTATGAACCACTGGATATGATGAGCTTGATTCCCCTAGAAGAACGTCCAAAATTCAGAATTCTTCATACAAAGACACGACCAAATCATTTTCCAATATTGCTAACTAAATTTCCTAAAGATTCTTGAAAATATTGCATCTGCATTCATAACATCGCATCACAGGTTTCCACCACAGGTTTCTCACCTCCTCGTTGTTTATTTCAGCATCATGAATCTCGAGCAATCAGTCAAAGACCTTCTAGCTCAGAATGCCCAGTTTCAAGAGCTGATCCTGAACTTGTCCAAGGGACAAGATGAACTGAAAGCACTCCTTACCAAGAAGAAGAAAAAGGGTAAGGGGAAAAAGCTTAGACCGATCTTACAACTCAGGGATGCCGAAGCCTCTGAAGATAGTGACGAAGATGAGCAAGATGATGATGCTAGTATCAAGACCGAGACAAAAAGTAACCATGATGCTACCAAGCCTTCTGAAGAAGAAGAAGATTATTACCATGAGAACGGACATCCTGATGACAAATACAAGTTGTTGGAGGAACGTATAAAAGCCATGGAAATTCAGAAGGTGCCTGGTCTATATTTTTAGGAACTAGGACTCGTCTCTGGAGTTGTCATTCCTCCGAAATTCAAGACTCCGAATTTTGCTAGGTATGACGGAGTTTCCTGTCCTAAACTACACTTGAGGTCTTATGTAAGAAAGATTCAGCCTCACAATGCTGGTAAGAGGCTCTGGATCCATTTCTTTCAAGAAAGCTTATTTGGAACTCAACTCGAATGGTACTATCAACTGGAGGGTACTAACATTCGTACTTGGGAAGATTTGGTTGTTGCTTTCTACAAGCAATACCAATATAATTCCGATCTCGCACCAACTCGCATGCAACTACAAAGCATGTCTATGGGACCCAAGGAAAGTTTCAAGGAGTATGCGCAAAAATGGAGAAATCTAGCTGGAAGAGTCAAACCTTCCTTGGCTGACAGAGAGTTGGTAGATATGTTTATGAATACACTGATTGGCCCCTTTTATAGTCATTTGCTGGGAAGTTCATTATCTGGATTCACTGAGCTTATACTGATTGGGAAACGTGTCGAGAATGGCATCCGAAGTGGTAAGATTCAAGCTGCTACATCCTCAGGTGTTACAAAGAAACCTTTCAATGGGAGGTCAGATTCAAATGATCACCATGGCCAATCTGTAGGGGCAGTTCTGATCTCCATATCGGCACCTCAGAAAAGTCGTCAAAACACACAAGACAGGCCTAGGCGTCAGTTCACAAAGATCAATATGTCACTAGCTCAAGCATTACAACACCTGTTGAAGTTAGAGTTAATCACTCTAAAGGATCCCCCTAAGAATCCTAGTACTTCTGCTCGTAGCTATAATCCCAAAGTAAGGTGTGCATATCACTCCGATAGTCCTGGTCATGATACGAATAGCTGTTGGACATTGAGGAACAAAATCCAAGACATGATCGATGCTGGGGAAGTTTAGTTTGATCCTCCTGAGACTCCTAATGTAACTGCTAATGTTGTGGATGGCTAGAAGGATGAACTGTCAGATCATTAGTTTTTTTCATTTGTTGATTTCTACTCTGTTTGTTTAAACATTCGAATTATGATAGACATTATTTGTTTTAATAATCATCATTAGTGCATTGCATATGTTTGTCTTGAATAAATTATTTCTCTATTACTCATTTTTAAATTGCGTCTTTACTTTGCATATATTTTGTGATATTCAACTCCTGCTAAGCTGTAAGCCTTTTGAGGGAGGATGACGAAAACGATACCGCGGCCTCATACAATATGCTTTTGAGAGGACTATGCTGACGATGTACAGGCGTTATTTCAATTCCTAAACAGTGGAGATATAAGGATGTTAATCCCTCGTCAACCCCTTTGAGCCTAAGAAGTAGAAGTTTCTTTCTCATACAAATTAAACCCTTAATCATAACCTGGGGTAGGGTAGTTACTCAGTTAAGTTAATTGTACTAGCTGTTGTTTATACAAATAATGATAAGTTCCCGCAACCAGTAAGTCATGCAGTCAGTATCCACCAAAAAGAAAAAAGCTATTAAATTAAAACCTATGAAGGAGACTTATCGAAACATCGAAACATCCCGCTGACTGTAATCACAAAATAAGCAGTTCAGACAAAAGTTAGGGATAACAAAAATCAAAATAAAAAAAAGAGGTCACTACAAATCCTCGACCAAAGCAAAAAGAATTACAAAGAAGGATGACTGACTGTCCGAATAAACTTTTGGTGCTTCAACCACCATCAAATACTTCAAGATTCGCTAAAGCTGAAACGCAAAGTTAACTGAGCATAGGATCGAAGGACATCACGAAGATTGGGATGGGTATAAATAAAATTTTGAGCCTTTATCCTTTGTTTCTTAAACCGTGAACCAAACCACGTTACAACCCTTGAAAGTCCTAACTGAAGCATGGTTAGTTCGAAAGCATACTGTCACCAAAGGTATCCGGACTCCTTAAGGTTTACCAAAAACGCTGAGTTGATATTTCATTTTACAAAACATCACGTTTTTACAAATATCACGCTTTTACATCTCCTGTTTTACGGTTTTTCAAAAACTCAAGACAGTATGCATTGCATCTCATGAATCCATTATTAAACATATTCTGCTACATAATTTCAAATGTTAGCAACAGAAAGAATTTGCACAGGGTACAACTAATGACCAAAAGTTATCCCGACAGACAAAATCACTTCAGAAGTAATGTCTCTTATGTATGCAAAGGGCACGACTCGTTTGCCCAATCAATCTGTGGCAATCAAGTCAAGATTCCGAGAATCTCAAGGATGCCAAAACAATCAGAGGCATGCGTCCAAGTAGATCTGAAGTTATTTCCCAAATCAACATGGGGCATTGTCCTGTGCCTATAATTACTAGGGGCATGTCACCCATGATGCACATCTCATAAAGTCCTCGCGAGGCGAATCTTTCCAAAGTCCCTACTAGCAGGGGCAAATCTATGCAAGTCCATTTTGACATCTTGATCAATACTCAGTGGTGTGTCCTAATCAAATACAAATCCAAGAATGGTAGTTACTATAACACTAGGGGCAATATTCAAGGCATCCATGCCTTCCCACAACTCCGTTTTCACAGGATCATATCCCCACAGAGTAATCATTAAGAAGATATCTTCAAACGTTCTCGTCCCAACAAAGACATAGCTCCCCATCAGAGTTTACATCTTCGACATGGCCGGTTCTCTGACACTTTGCTCTCCGCCAATATGGTTTATTAATATCTTTTATCCCCACTCAAGATACATCAAGTTACTGGTCATCCCCAAGCAAAATCATAAATCCCCAGCTGAGCATTTTCAAAAACAAGATCAAATATCAAAATCACAATGATACAAAGATTTATTTTCCCAATCAACATAAATCATATTCACATATCATGCATCATAAACATAGTCATATATTGCATAATGAATTCAATCTTTAATTCATACAAGTTTCTCATTTATTTTGAGAGACTCGTCACATAATACATGCATCATAACATTACATAAAGATTAACTTTACCTTTTTCAGGATACAAGTACAAGCAGATGAACAAAATCTCCAATTTTCAAAGATCTAATTCAGTTACTACGAATGGTACTGACACGGTCAATATTCCAAGATCTAATCATCCTCCGGAGATCTAATTTGGTTACTACGAACGGTACAAACACGATCAAAGAAAGAGACATACTTAATCATGACGCTCAATTCAGAAAAGACAACTGAGTCACGATAATGGAATCACGACAACTGAGTCACGATAATGGAATTACGACAACTGAGTCACGATAATGGAATCACGACAATGAAGTCACGACAACAGAGTCACGATGATGGAATCACGACAACTGAGTCGCGATAATGGAATCACGACAAAAGAGTCACGATAATGGAATCACGACAACTGAGTCACGACAATGGAATTACGACAACTGAGTCACGATAATGGAATCACGACAATGAAGTCACGACAACAGAGTCACGATAATGAAATTACGACAACTGAGTCATGATAATGGAATCACGACAACTGAGTCACAATAATAGAATCACGACAAAAGAGTCACATATATATTCCCGATATTCAATTCAAAAACATTTATGACAATAGAGTCACTACAATCAATTCACTTCACACTCCCAACATCCATATGGCATCTATCAAATGACATCTTTAAGCCCGTCTCATATATCTTTTCCAGTACTTGGGCGGCATCTTCAAGCCCGTCTACAAAAAGTCCCTTCACCATCAGCAAGGGCAAATTTCTTGGTATTCTAGTGTTCAATCCACTTCTACCTTCAGATTCCGACAGGCACACAAGCCAATCCACATCCTCAGGTATAAGAAGATTGAACAGGGGCAGCTGTCATACCCCAAAATTTTCCCAACGTATTCATTCATATTTCAATCCATCTGACTTACAAATGCTCAAAAACGCACAAGAAAGAAGCATGCAGTCTCTCTCCTAAACAACAACCTCTGAATTAGGGTTTCTAATTTAATCAAAGAATCTGAACTTCTGAAACCTCAAGCGGACTACATGGCCTCTCATATGAGTCAAAGTTTCCCCATGCCAAGTTTCAAGTCCCGATTCAAAAGATTGCTCACTCAATGGCCCAAATGACTGATAATCGACTAGTTGATCTAAAAGTCAACTGTGGTCAAAGTACAGTCAAAACTTCTGATTTTTGGTCAGCATCCTCATTGTGAAGTATCATTCATCATTTGATCAAGTATTGATCATGATTCATCAAGGAAAGTTCAGAAATCATCAAGAACCTGAGTTTCTAAATTAGGGTTTTTTAGGAGAAAGTCAACTGAACTTTGACCAGCCATAACTTTCACATGGAACATCGGAAATTTCCCATCCAAAGCTCATTTTGAAGGAAATTGAATTCTCTACAATTTTGTCTCTCACATGCCAAGGCCATAAATGCTTCATTTGAGAGATATGAGCCAAAACATTATAATGCCAAGGCCATAAATGCTTCATTTGAGAGATATGAGCCAAAACATTATAGGTCCTTCTAAAAGATCACAAAAAGTCATTTTTTCGCAAAGCTCGTAACTTGGACATGGTAGACTCAATTAAGATGAAACCAAAAGGAGCCTTTAGAGGACTCTTTTAGATTTCTAAAAAGTATGAGAACACCTACATATGATTAAAAATGAGGGAGATACGCGTGGTATAAGTTGATCGATTTTCAAGAAAAGCATGAAACCACAATTGGACAATTTTGTATTTTTGAGTTAATGGGCCTAGGTTTTTGACCTCAAACATGTTGGTGACCTAAATAAGAGCCCATAAATTTACTCCCATTGTTTTATGACATTTATTTGATTTATTTGGATTTTATTCCATTTAAATGATAAATAAATTGAGTAAAATCATAAAATAATAAAGAAAACCCTAAAGCTTCTATTTTTAATCATCCAAAGGCCCAAGAGAAGCCCCATGAAGATCCAAAATCGTGCTAGCATCGTGGTGTAAAGAGATATCCAAAAATAGAAAGATTAAACTTATTTTTTCTTAAAATTCCCAGACAACATATAAAGCAAAGGCCCAAGCCCTAAATTTGACCTAATTAATCCATATATATATGGGTTATATTGCAGCCACCAGGGGGAGGAAAAATCAAGAGTAAAAAACTAGGATTCAAAGTTACAAAAAACACTAGAGACTAGGGCACGATTGCTTTTTGATTCCAGCAACTTTCAGAGCAAGGTACCACTTCCATTCTGTTCCTGAAGTATTGTAGGGTAGGTTCAGTTAAGGTCTAACTAATAATGATACACTAAAGTCATGCATCATGATCGCTATCATTGTTCATACTTTCAAGATTCGTGTTTCATATATCCTTGCGTTTTAATGTTACCTTTTGATGTTAACAAGCTCCTGGTAGTATTTAGTGAGGACGTGAATCATTGAGGCGAAGTTTTGAAGCCTGGAATGCATTACACCATTGTTAGGGCATAAGTATGCTTGCTATTCGAACTCATATTTGCAGGCCGTTCCATGACAAAAGGACACCACCATGAGATTCAGGACAACCTAATTAATTGATCTGGGCAGAAAGTTCATTGGTCTAACGTTGTTTTCGGAGATTTTAATGTTCAAAGGTTTTTCCGCAACTGGATTCGCAGCAAGATGCGTGACTGAATCCACAGGTAATATGAAGAGGGTGATGAATAGTGATTTCGACCCGTTGACTGCGCGTGGAGGAACATGAATGGCTGGTCGAAAGCTTCATCTCCTCTCTCTTTACGCGTACGAGTTTAATTGGCCAGTCAATTCAACTATGTTTCTCTCACCGCATCTGATTGGCCAACGTGACACGGGGAGGGACCCACCTCTTGACTTTGCTTTTGAATTCCCATTATCCTTTAAGTTTTTATATAAATTTTGTTAAAGACATATTATTATTGATTGATACGCACAACACAATTGGCAAGGCTTAACATTGGCATAATATAAAACCCAGGTTCGAACCTGGTTGAAGACAATAATTTTTACACTTGCTGACTTCGCCGATTCAGTGCTATACACCTACACCAGACTCCCATGCGTCCTCGTTCATCCACCTTCAGATCTCTTCCGATGCTTGATCAAACGTCCCTGGGAGCGCAGCCCCACCATGGACCCTCAAGACCATACCACACCCAATCATTGCCCAGCTAAGTGTCTTTATTTGTTTTTTTTTAATTTTATTTTTAAAAGCTTTATTTGTTTCCTTTTGTTTTTATTTAATTTAAATGTTTTTATTATTATAATAATTTCACATAATTATTAATTTAATCGAAATTCAATTTTTCTCATAACATTAAAGATACTTGTTTTTAACCATAAAATTATTTTTGTATATACTTTTAATCAAATAATTTTAAATATTTGTTAACCTCGAGGCATTTATCAATCCTGATAGCCTTAGGTTTGTCCTTAAGTTTGTTGGTAGGTGTTATCCACTAACGCATTTTTAAACCTTATAAACCTTTTGGGTCACAATAAGTTTTCTTAAATAAACCTTTTCAGGTTCAGGGTTTGTAAACCTTTTAGGGTTTATAGATCATTCATACACTAAAGTTTTTTTCTTTAGGCGAATTTTTCAGGGTTATCCCGTATCCTCCGACAGCGCGCCGTCAAATCAAAAAGCTAAGTTTCTAATCTTTCTTCTGTTAAATATCCTTTTAATTTTATTTTGCCTTTTTGCCCAAAATATGGTTTACTTCAATAGTCAATGAGTCTCTCCTACACTAACTTTTATTTATTTTCCATCAAATTCTCAGATGATCGGAGTCAATCAAGGTTCGAGGAAGATCAGGGGCGGAGATCAAGATAATTAAATTAATTATTTATATTTTGTATTTTTTAATTCCCCCATCACCGCGGGTGTTTATTGTAATAGCGTAGGAATTTATTTTCTGCCTTTTATTTTTTAATTTCCCCATCCGAGGATACCTAAAGCAATGTTGCCTTCAAAGTTATTGAAACTCCCTCGATGTTGCCTCGTCCCTATTGCTAAGGTATCCTCGCGTGATGCCAAAAGATATTAAATGACTATTTTATCCTTCCCTTAGACTACCTACCCTCATTATGGCATGGGACAGTCTTATGGCGAACGATTACTCTCGATGACCCTTCACATCAAATTGAAAGACTTCCTGCCCTCTCATGGTATGGATAGATCCTTTCAAACGAAAGACTTAAAGAACAAGAAAGACAACTTAGGGTAGGTAGTTCTTAATTTCTTGCTCACACATTCAAAATCAAATTACTTTTCACACCTCTCTTTCCAAAACAATTTCAAAAAGGCTACGCTTATTTACAAGCTAAAGTCCTTATTCAAATCTTTTCCTAAATCATACACGACACTTCTTTTCAAACGATTCAAACAAATAAGTGAGCTAAGCAATTAAGAGCCCATGGATAACCATTGATGCAAAGAGTGTCTTACACCTTCCCTTTGTATAACCTACCCCCCGAACTCAAAATCTTTCAAAGGTCTTTCCTGTTCTTTTTGCCTTTCCAATTGGATAAAATAAAAGTCGGTGGCGACTCTTGCTATCCGCAACATTTTCTTAAAAGTCAGTTCACCGTATTACACTCATAAACTCGGTTGTAGATGTCCCTATACGAAGTCAACTCTGAAATAAGTTCTCATCGAATAAGAGTGTGATTTTCTTCTCTTTTTTCGAGTAAACTGGCAACGGCCCGATACCCATAATTACCATCGGTACCTGTCGCACCCTAAATTTTGACCTAAGTTTTCTTCATTTGATTCATTTGCATTAGCATCGATCAATTCGTTTGCATCATTTGTATTTTTTGTGTGTACAAATTAATAGTCGACTGTTTATTGATCTAGTCGTCTTGCTAATCACGTCACATCCGAATTGTGACCGATTTTCACACTTTGGGTATTTATTTTTTCTTGCATCATTTGTTAATTGGATTAATAGTCAATTTTGTTATTATTGAAATTAATATTTCTTTTAATAATTTAATTAATTATTAATTTAAGTTAGCACAGTAAATAATATTTGCATTTTTTATTTTTTACTTAACTTTGCATTCAAACGTTATAATAAAGTTTTAACTAACTTCTACTTTCATAAAAAAATCAAAAAAATATATAATTGTTTTAGTGTTAAATAACATTAGTAATAATAAAGTAACTTTTTTATTACATTTTTCTTGCTTTAGCAAATTACAGAGAAAAAAAAACAAAATTTGTGTTCTTCTTTTCTTGACACCGATTTCCACCACCCCATCTTCATATAACTCCAAACCAAATGGTCCAAAAAACCTGCAAAAAGCTGCTCCACCAACACTGCTCCAATCTATCCAAAGTTTCAAAACTTCAATAGTTTTCCCCCCAATTCCATTGGATTTATCTATATAACAGAGGAGAAAACACAGTAAAAAAACCTCTGCAGAAAATTCTTATAGTCTTCCTCCAAAGCCTAATACAAACCTTAAACTCACAACTTTCAACCTTTGCTCAACCATTTCCGAACACTCAGTCCAAATCGAAACCCTCATAAAACCCTATCAAATCACTCAGAACCAATCTCAACACACGAAACCTTTCAGGTACCTCACCCACGTATCCACTCACTCCCACCACACACAACCATTCACAGCAACCTAACCATTTCCACCGAATCATCACTCACAAAATCTCAAGCTCCCAACACAACACAATAACGTAACATTTTGCAACGGTCAGAAACACAACAACACGACATTCATGAATGCAAACCTTCAACCTTATAACCCATCCTCATAAACCTCACCCAACTAATCGGTATACGCTTTCAACCTCACAATACACTCTTCACTCAAACTCAAACTTACCGTATTCACTCACAACAAACACACCTGGTTCAACATAACAAAAAACGCACACACACCACAAATCAAGCGCAGCAGCAGACAGAAGAAAAGAGAAGTAGAAGAAGTTGCACAACAGGAAATCAATCACAGAAGAAGAAATACCTTGAGAGATCGAGAGTTTGAGAGAGACGAGAGACGGAGAGCAGCAAGAAAGTGAGAGAACAGAGTGTGAGAGCGTCAACAGAGAGAAATTGAAGGAGATCTCACGATCTTCAGAGGAAGGAGGCGGAGCTGATAATTAGGGTTTTTCAGTTCCAAACCCGTTTCTGTGTTTTAGTGCAAGAGGTACTGGATCTGGGTGAAACCGGCTGACCCAGATTTATTTTTTAACAAATTAGTTTTTGTTGATATCATTGGGCCGTTGTCAATTCTCCTCCTTGGCCCGTTGTTGTTTATCTTTCTTTCCTATTTGTTTAAGTTCTTGCAAATAAAAAACCATAAAATTTAGTTAGTGTTTTCATTTCCCTTTACCTAAATATTTTCAGAAAAAATAAAACAAAAAAATTAAGCTTTGATTTCTTTTTTTTATTTTAATATTTTCATAAAAATACAAAAAAAAAAAAGATTTCTCTTAGATGTATGGTTAGGATTTTCTTTCAAAAAGATTTTCCTTTTAATTTGTTAATCTCATTTCTCACTTCAAACAATTCCGTTAAAACCTTGGTTAACATCAAGTATCTTTTTCAAAACTTCTTTTTTCAAAGTCAAAAACTTCAAAGAAGCTTTCATTAATTGAATCGAGTTTAATCTATAATGGATGAAATTAGGAGGGTTTGTACGTACTTGTACGAGTTGTCCTAAAAGTATTTGGGTGATGACCGTTAAGCTTTTATTCGAATACTTGGATTCCATTAAAGATTCCCTTCAAACTCGATTAATTTTTCAACTCATCAAATCATTCCTTTCATCACCCAAGTGTGAATCTTTTCATAACAAATCTTGGTCAATACCAAGTTCCTTTTTTAATCAAAATGTTTTTTACAATCGAATCGAGTTGAGTCCACAATGGATGAAATTAGAAGGGTTTGTACGTACTTGTACAAGTTGTTCTAAGACATTTAGGCGATGGCCGTTAAGCCTTTGTTTGAATGTTTGTATCTCATTAAGGACTTCTCAAAGCTCGAATCGTTTCAATCTCTTTCACCACCCAAGAGTGGTTTGTACGTACTTGTACAAGTTGCTCTTTCAAGCATTTAGGCGATGACCGTTAAGCCTTTGTTTGAATGCTTGTATCCCATTAAAGACTTCATCAAGCTCAATTTAGCAAATACTCCTTCAAGTACTTTAGGCGATAGCCGTTAAGCCATTGTTTGAATGCTTGAGTTCCACTCTTTTTTCATAAAACACATTCAATTCAAATTCAACTTTCTTCGCCCAAGTGCGAAGCACATTCAAAAACTCGTATTCCCTCCCAAGTGCGATTAGACCCATAATATCTATCAACAAACTCGTAGTTTTTCCGAACTAAATTCGCTCTGATTCTTCCATTGAAGATATGTAGGCACAAGACTCAAATGTCTTGGCGAGCACACAAAATAAAAAATATAATTTCGTAGCCTTGAACTACGAACGCTCTGACTTTCCCATTGCACGAGGGAATACGTAGGCACAGGATTCAAATATCTTGGCGAGCACAATAATAAAAAACCCAAATCCCGTTTCTTTCTTATTCATATAATAATTAGAATGCAAGTAGATAATAAGCTAACAATTAATCACAAGAATAACTAAATGGGTCCCATCGAGTACGATGGAGGTAAGGGGTGCTGATACCTTCCCCTTACTTAACCGACTCCCGAACCCAAATTTGGTTGCGATGACCATCTTTGTCCATTACATTTCATTTGTGGGTTTTATCAATATTTTCCCTTTCCCATTGGAATAAATAAAAGTTGGTGGCGACTCTGTGTGTTACAATTTCGTGGCGATGATTTTTTGACCCGCGACAGTACCCACACCAACTTATTATCAATATATTTGTGCATAAACACTGGCATCTCATCAATGTAGATCATCAGAGGGTTTTTAATCGGAGGTGTTTAAGGCAGCTTTGATATATGTGCGTCTTTGTTAGCACTACACTTGGACTTTGGTGTTGGTGAATCTAGGATCAATGCATCAACATGTTCACTATAAGAAGGATTTTGTTTTGTTGATGTGTCATCTTGTGTACTTTTCGCCTTTTTAGGCGGACCCTTGGTTTTAATCGGTTGAGATTGAGGTATCAAATCAGTGGTTTCTGGAAATGCAATTTTTTGCAATTGTTCTTTGATGTGCAATTTCATGGTGTAACCCGCTTTAGAAAACTTATCCATTATCTCTTCCAACTTGAAGGAGATGGTAATTTTGGATTCACCCTCTTTCGCCGGGTCAAAATCAATAAAACGGACTTTTTTCCAATGATCGATTACTTCATCCATGCGTACCAGGGAGTTCAACGTCATATTTGAAAAGTACACAAGCACATGAAAGCCCGTAAATTGTTCTAATTGTACACCCACATTTTGAACTATCGGGACCCGTTGCTTTCGCCTGTTTCACTTCATGAAAAACACAATTCAATACGGCACGGGATATGTTGTAAATCAATTGCGAGTAGAGATTTTTACCCTTAAACCAGTGTTCCACAACCGTCTTGCTCCGACCAAACGATGTTTGAATTTTATTATGTTGATTTTGGAGCATTTGGTTCACGGTGTCTTATCCCCTACACAAATCCCCATTGCTATCACCCAACCATATCTTCAATGCCGCATGTGTGAATTCAACTCAGTTAGTTGTAGTGCAACCAAGATGTCTAACTCGGCCCGTCCAAGCACAAACAACTTTTTCTTTTACTTTTCCAAGGATAGTAGTTTCGACGTAATTAAGAAAAATGTTCAATCCAACACACAGTGACCGGAATTGGACCACTTTCTCGGTATACAAGTCTTCGGAACGTGCATCTAAAATCTTCCTCCATGGGGTCATTATCTTGTCGACCACAACACCAACTTTGATGATGTTTTCGTTGCCAGCCTTTCTTTCTTTCGTGCCAACCGCAAGTTTGAGCTTATATCTCACATTTGAGCTTATATGATACCGACAAAGTATTGTGGTTGATGTCGGAAAGACAATACCGACCGCATTCATAAGAGCATTATCTCGATCGTTAACGATGACATTAGGCATATTCTTTTGATCAACCAACAAATTCTTACATATTACCCAAATCCCATGTAAAGTTATCTTCTTTCTCACATTCCAAAAAAGAAAATCCAATTGAATATGTCTTGTCCTTGGAGGTCACACCAATAATTTATAGAAGCAGAAGCCTATACTTGTTGGTCTTGTACGTCGAATCAATTACAAGGAAGGTTGGAAATGTGTTGAAAAACTTTATACTTTCGGGATAAGTCCAAAATATGTCACGAACGGTAACATTGTCCTCACAAGTTCTGAAGCTTGAAGCATATTGGTTATCACCCAAAAGTTTCAAAAGGTTTTGCATTTCGGACCTCGTACCCATTTTCTCAACTTTAAGATTGTAACGTTCATTGTATACCTGCTTGATATTTGAAACACTATCAGGTTTTTCCGCTTCAAAATAGCAAATATGTTTCTCGGCGCAACTTTGATTATCGATAATTCTGAAATAACATCTTTCTCTTGGCGGGACAACTGACATGCAATTTGATGCCCGTGTAGCTTAGTTTCCAATGTGTGATTATGAAGTCCACAAATGACGCTAAAACGCCACAAACTGTCAAACCTACAAGATACATGCAACTTAAACAGACACACACACTCTCTCGATCCCGTGTCATCGTGTTTTAACTTCCAGTTTGTTCGAACATACTTCCCACCCCTCTCGTAATTTAACATAACAAAAGATTGCCTTCTACTAGCAGCATTGTCAGACCTTAATATTACAACGCCAAATCCAAGTTTACTAGTTTCATTTTGGACCCAATCTAGCAAATGTTCACGACAAGTGAAAGTCATATCATTTGTAAATTGTGGTCGAACATCCACCGCAACGACATTCGTTTTAACATCGTTAATTGCCTCTTTAGGCTCATCACCGACAATATTGTCCAGATGCACCATACCTAACATATGCACAAAACATACATGTTGTTAAAACTGTTTTTTTAAATTCTGCAACAGAGCTTATTTCAAAAGTGAACTTCCGAAAACTGTTAGGTGGTGTATTTTGGAAGTGCATTTCCGAACTGGCGTAGTTTCTTCAACAACAAATCAACATCAATGCAGTGGAATAAGAGATGAAATAACGAAAATTTACCTCAAATTGTAGCTTTCTGTACTCTCTTTGGTATGATGAACCACTTGAAATTTGATTTGGAGAAGAAAAATATATTGAAAATGATTGAGGTTTTGGAGAGGGTTTGAGTTTTGTTTGGAGGAAAATGAGTGAAATAGTGAAGGAGGGAAAATGGTATATGAAGGATTTTTTCGAAAATGCTTTTCCGAAATAACACATGACATTTTAAATCCAACGTTTAAATTGGAAAATATGTGATTTCGGAGATGCATATCCGAAAATAGCTAAAATGGGTGATTTCGAGATGCATCTCCGAAATAATTAAAAATATGAAAATGTGTTCGAAAATGCATCTCCGAAACGTATTTTAGAGTTTTCAGCAGGATTTTCACCTCATATGAGTGTACAAAGAAATTTTCCATCTTTTTAATGGATGGATGAATATTTATCCATCCACTAAACTAATTTAAATATTTTAATTATTTTATAAATTTTAGAAATTTTAGAAAAATTGTTTTTTTTTAATTTTCCTAAAATAGTTTTTTCTTAACTGCATATTTTTTTAATTGTTCTTTTTTTTTTTTGCTTTATACCACCGGTTTACTCCGGTTCGAGGGCGAGTTCTGACATCAAGTGGTTACATCTCCCTCCCGATCTTCTTAATTGCATATTTTTTTAATTGTTCTTTTTGTTGGCTTTATACCACCGGTTTAGTCCGGTTCACCCCATATTTTTTTAATTGTTCTTTTTTTTTGGCTTTATACCACCAGTTTGTGTTTTTTTTTTTGCTTTTATACCACCAGTTTATTCCGGTTCGAGGGCGAGTTCTGACATCAACTGGTTTCATCCCCCTCCGGATCGCAGTTGCAGGAATCGAACCGTAGTTCTCCCTACCAAGTCCAGCGCCAATCACCACTGAACCAACTAAAGATTGATTTTTTTTAATTGTTCTTTCAATACAGTGTTTATTAATTTTACAATACACCTTCATTAATCTCTAAAACATATTGTAAATTTTTAAAACTTATATTTATTCGGCAATATGAAAAGTGGATTGATAAAAAAAAAAAATCTTTATCTACCTCCCTATCTTCTTGGTCACCTCTGACGAAAATCCCAAAATACCCCTAAATTTCAGAAATGCATTTCCGAAGTCACTTTTTTATGAAAAAATGGTGATTTCGGAAATGCACTTCCGAAAAACATCAAAAAATAGGTGTTTTTGGAAATGCATATCCGAAAACACCTATTTTTTGGGATTTCAGAAGTATACTTCCGAAAATAGACATGGGGTTTTCTGTTGAAAGTTGCTTGGAACAGTAATGTTTCTTTCTCACAAACATTATGTACACTCTTCTACTTCTCCGCCTTAAACCAGATTTTTGCAGCTTATCCTTGAAACAGACATATATTGGCCAATCTCTTTAATTCTATCATCATTAACCATAAAATTTCTGAATATGGTATTAAATAAAAAATTAACCCAATAAAGTTTAATCAACCTAGAGATCTTGTTATATGAATGATACAGAAGCTTCAGAAGGGTTTCAAGTTCTAGACTTTCAGTGGTATTTTATTGAGATTGAAATTGTATGTTTCATGACTTTCTGTATCTTTGCAGGATTTGTATCTCTCCAAGATTAAATTTCAAAAATTTCATAAATGGGTCTTTGAAAATAAGTTTTGTAGTATTCTACACAAATGAATTTATTGTCCTATGAAAAAGAAGAAGGAAAAACGAGGGTGGTTTCACAATTTCTTTTCAAGATGCTGGTGATGACGGTGAAGGAGGAGTGTTCACCATGTCTTTTTTAGGAAGTATCTTCCGAAACCCTTAAAAATGGATGTTTTCGAAAATGCATTTCTGAAAACACCCCCATTTGATATTTTTGGAAATAGATTTCCGAATTCTGAAAAAAATTTAAAAAAATTATTTCGGAAATGCATTTCCGAAGTAGGAGTATTTTTAATTTTTCGCTGGGGTGGTTCCCATAGTGAGGTCAATAAAGAAATTATCTTGATAAAATCCTTTTTTTTCCGTCCGCCCACGGTTTATATTGTCTATATTGAATCAGGATCTCCGCATATTTAATAAGGGGACAACTTCTCTACCCATCTAAAAAAGTTGGGTAGTGTACCTTCAACCAATCATATATCACCATTTAATTTTATTATCTTTAATTCTTTATTAAATTATACACTTTTTGATTGTTTTTAATGTATTTTACACTAAGGGTAACTCTACCCAACTTTTTGTGTTGGGTAGATAAGAATTCCTTATTTAATAATTAAACTTTAAATTGTATTGTGTTGGCTTAATTAAAATATGTTAAACAATTTATTTTCTATTCAATATATTTTTATTTCGTTTGTAAATAAAAAGATATCCACTATCAAGAAACTTAATATTTGCTTGTCATTGAGTTTATGCGGGGTCTATGTTTTAGATTCGTATTTTCGTATTGATTAGAATTTTTTAATTTAAAACTTTATTGCATGAAATTATATATAAAAAAAAACATATTTGATATGTTCAGATTTTATATTTTTAAAAATCATATGATGTTTTGTAAAAATAACAAAAGTCAACATATATAAGGTAATTATATATAAATTATGATGTTTTTTTTAAATGAATTATGATGTTTTTTTTTAAATGAATTATGATGTTACTATATCAAAATACCGAACCACCACAACATCGTAACACTCATTTTCTCTTCAAAAATAAAATTTGATTTTGTTGCTCATTCACCTTCCTATAGAGAATCCAACAAAAAGTAGTGGATTATGTTAGCTATTGTTTAAATTTAAACAATAGCTAACATAATCCACTACTTTTTGTTGGATTCTCTATAGGAAGGTGAATGAGCAACAAAATTAAATCTTATTTTTGAAGAGAAAATGATATATATATATATATATATATATATATATATATATAAATTTAAAAAAAATTAATTAACTTCTTTTACAAAAATATATTTTAAGTATTTAATTATAAAAACTGTCAATTAGTTTTAAAATAAATAACTAGACACCTTGCCACGAAGATGAAGGACGTGTCTTCGTCAAACGCAAAAGGTCCTGAAACTTTTCCCCATGCAATCGAGCAAGTCCCGTCGCTTGCGAAAGAGATGAAGGTTGTTGAGCCAACACTTCACGGTGGATTTCAGTCCAATCCCGAAATGAAACAGCTCAAAAGGTCCTGTATGGAGAGGCCAACGATGCGATTGGCAAGGGTTTCAAACTCACCAACGATGCGACAGTGATGCATTCAGCCTCCGGAGTACGATGGTAAGAGAAAAACTGAGTAATCTTGAAGATCCAACCAAGAGGATCCACTCCATTGAAACGAGGGACATCGAGTTTGAGGATGTGGGGCGGAGGATCTGAGCTACGAGGGTTGGGTGGCTGAATAGCTTCAAGTGTGGGAGAACCACGCTCAAGAGATTCAACACGATGGGTGACCTCATCCATACGAATGTTGAAATGATCTTGAAAACGTGTGATAACCTGAGCCAAATCATCCAATTTCTCGCTGGTGGAACGAGTGACGACATTGGCCATGTTTGGATAAGACATGAGCAGGTTCAGTAGTGAAAGCACCACTGATAACAGTAAGGACTGTTATCACTCTGCAATTATAGGAGCAGAGAAAACCTTCTAAGAAAATAAAGAGAAAGAGAGAGAGTTAGAGCAATTTCTTTCATATCAATTTCAGGAGCTAATGGCTCACTTAAATACAGCTCAAGCATAACAGAAAGATTTGCTAAATCTATTACAAAATGGGAATCTAACAAACTTGTAATGAGTCAGCATTCTTCTAGATCTTTTCTTCACTAGCAGCCAAAATAGTCACATAATCCTCAAATCTTTTAGGAGTTCTGATTGTTCTTTTTGTCCTTGGGCCTTGCTCTTGATTATTTTCCACTTCCATTAGTGGGCCACTGTCAACACTGTTGGGCCTTCCCATAATAATCATTTTAATCAAATTCTAATTTTGGAAGAAAATTTATTCTAACTAGTCTAATACATTTAAAATATATCTTGGCTCATTAATTAAAAAAGAATAAATAAAATACTAAGATTAAAGATGTATATAGAAACAAATATGGTGTAAAGAAGGGAAAATTGGGGGTGTTTTAGTTAGTCATTTTTTGGACTATTTGGTTGACAAGAAATGGTTTTTGTTTTAAGAATGAGACTTGGAATATAAACAACATTGTTTGGAATATCAAATTTTTGGCATGGAGGTGGTCTGTTTTTGGCGATAATGCTCATTCTAATTGTAATTTTTACAACTTTAGCAAAAACCCTTTGTCTTTTATGTCGTAGTTTTAACTGGTTTGTATTATTGTTTTGTCGGTGGATTCGACTGTTTGTGTTGTATCAAGGTTGGAGAATCCTTTGTTTTCTCTTTTATTGAATCCTTGCTTATAAAAAATATGGTGTAAAAAGATTAATGGGAAAATAAATTTGGTCCAATACAATAAAATATAGTGCAGAAAAGTGAGTAAAAGAAGGGTGTAAAAAACAAAACAGTAAATAAAAATCTTATTTGGTCCCTCACAAAAATTTCACAATTCAAATTAGTCTCTCACGAAAAAAGACTCAATTTAGGGCCAGTTTGTTTCAGCTTTAAAAAAATGAATTTTTTCTTTGTATTTTTTAAAATAGATTTTCTAAAACCGTTTTTTAAAATGTTACAAATTTTTTTATATTCATTTTTTCTAAAATGAAACACTAATTTTGACAACTAGCACAAGGCATGCTAAAATTATTTAAGATACAATATGCGAATGTTATAGAATTTAAAAACTGTTATGCTAATGTTACAGAATTTGAAACCTGCTGCATACTGTATACTACTCCAATTCAAACAACAAAACAACCTCCTATAATGAGCATCATTTCCCCCAAAACTGATAGCCCAGAAACAATAGTTGATAAGAGCATTACAAGAAAAATCATTTATAACAGATTATAGTCATTCATTTACTCCTTGTCAAATATAAAATTTAAATCAAATTCTCAAAAGATTTCCGTGTAATTATTTCACAGTCAGAGACATTGAAGATTTCTGACGTTTTTTTGGAGTAACAATGTGAGGGGCAATATTGATATAAATAAATAGTGTATCAACAATACTCAAAAGAAGAACAAGATTCAAGAACAAGAAGACTCTTACTTGAAATCTCTCCTGGAGATTTGGTCTTTAAGCTGAATAGCCTCTTCCACCCTTCTTTCTTATTCCCTTTTCTCTCTTTTCCTCCTTCTTCTTCTTTCCCCTTCATCCTCATTCCCTCTCTCTATCCTCCTCCTCTTTCTTCTCTCCTTCCTCCTCCTTTCTTCTTGTAAATCATAACTCTCTGAACTTGAAGAGTCAGAAGTAACAACATCTCTTCTCTTCCTCCTCTTTCTTCTCCCCTTCTTCCTCCTCCTCTCTTCTTGTAAATCATAACTCTCTGAACTTGAAGAGTCAGAAGTAACAACATCTCTTCTCTTCCTCCTCTTTCTTCTCTCCTTCTTCCTTCTCCTCTCTTCTTGTAAATCATAACTCTCTGAACTTGAAGAGTCAGAAGAAACAACATCTCTTCTCTTCCTCCTCTTTCTTCTCTCCTTCTTCCTCCCCCTCTCTTCTTGTAAATGATAACTCTCTGAACTTGAAGAGTCAAAAGTAGGAATGTCTCCTCTCTTCCTTCCCTTCACCATTTTTTCTCAAAAAAACTTTCAGAAAAAATGTGGTGTATTTGTAAGGTCAAGACGACATATAAAACATGTTAGAGCAATATGTAGTGTTCCTCCCATATTCCATTCCGTACCCGGTTTGTTTTTGGAGGAATGTTAGAGCAATATGTAGTGTTCCTTCCATATTCCATTCCGTACCCGGTTTGTTTTTGGAGGAATTGGATCCTCTCAATTTTTCTCTCTCATGTGCCTTCTCTCCTATTAATTTTAAACCATATTCCATTCCGTACCCGGTTAGATTGAAATTAACTTGAAGGTTACAATAATATTATACCTAATCTCACAAATACAACGCAAAATATTATATCGAATGGAACACACTACCATATTTTATTCAGAAAGTTTTCTGTACATGATTTAGATTCTTATTTATAATTAATTTCTCTTTTCGTCTTTTATTTATTTTCTCTTATTTTTGTCATTTATTTTATTTTCATTCGTTAATATAGTGGAATATGAGTTGTCCTTCTACTATGGTAATCTTCTTCTTCTTTTTTTGGTAATTAAAATTCCTATAAACATAATCTATTGATCCTCTATATTATTATTATTATTATTATTATTATTATTATTATTATTATTATTATTATTATTATTATTATTATTATTATTGTTCTGGACTGGGCCAAGGTTAGGCCCAACATAGTTTCGGCCCAGTAAACCTCAGAGGCCCAGGTTCCTCTGTGGCCCGCCTCTGTGCCTAGGATGCCCACTTTAGACATGCTCGGCAAGACCGTATCCACGGACCATGTGACGCCCGGCAGGATCATGTACTCCCCGCGAGCCAACGCCCGACACTAGCATTCCCCACGAGCACCTTCGTTGCCGAGGACCCTGTTCCGCGCAGGGCTCCTTCATATCCAACCCTCCGAACAATACGGATTCCACGTGGCTCCTAAAAGACCACGTCTCCCTTGAACTTCGGAGCGGTTAACCAGGACAGAGGGCATGCACGCACCTCCGATATTTCCGCTCAGGAAACCTGGCAGTCTCCTAGTTGGGCTTGGGAATCCAACCCAATAGCGAGATCATGGCCCAGCGCTGGGGGCTATAAATACCCTCTTTGACTAGAGGGTCAGGTATTCACTTCTTACTCACTTTTATCTAGTACTTGCGCTCCTTTGCTCGTCAACTTACTTTGGCATTGGAGTACCTTGCAGGTACACCCCCTCCTCCTTCCTAGAAGATCCAGTTCGAGCAGCTATCGACGATCCTTCTGATCAGGTACGATCAGTGGCGCCGTCTGTGGGAAACTTGCTTCCCATCTTTAACAAACAAAGATCAAAGCTAATCCTTTTCCGATCGTCATGGCTGACAACAACAACAATATCCCAAGCTCTGATCCCTTCCTCCTACAACAGCTGATCGAGGAGTCCACCCGCGAGGTGGTGAATCATCGTCGGTAGGAAGGTCTTCGGTAGAAAAGGCCCGGGCATGAAACCTCACATCTCGGGAGTCAGCCGACCCAGGGCACTCAGCAGCTGCAAGTCCTTCAGCAGGTTCAAAACGTTGAACAAGTCCTTCCCGAGGGACACGTTCACAACGGAGAAGACGAGCAGGCCCGAACACACAATGGGCTAGAGCAGCCCCAGACTGTGATTGAGACTGACGCCAGAGACGGGCATGCTGCCTCCTCATTCACCCACACCTCCGACAGGCGGAGAGCCCGTCACGAAGAAGAGGAAGAGCCGCTCAACATTCCTGAGGATGCGGACCCCATCACCGTCCGTCTGCTCAAGTAATTGCAGAAGACGAACAAGCTCCTCCGACTTTAGGACGACCGCATCCACGAGCTGGAAAGGAAGCGAAGACACTGCTCCCCTCCACGAAGACACAATCGGTCGCGTTCCTACTCCTCCTCGCGCTCGCCACCGAGGAGACACCGTCGGCGTTCCCCATCTTCTTCACGCTCTCCACCGAGAAGATATCGCCGTCGGAGAACATATTCCCGCTCTCCACCAAGAAAGAGCAGGAAGAATCAGAGACCAAAAACCACTGAAGAAAGAAGCCTCTCCCCCGAACAGGGTCGTTGGGGCCCTTCCAAAGCTGCGCTGAAACCCCGTGAGCGTCCCCCTCGGGACAATCGCGCTAGTCCGGACAACGACCAAGGAAGACCCCGGCGAGGCAGACACTCAACTTCACCGGGACCGAGTGACGAGGAGGACTTCCGCAGCCCTTTGTCCGAGAGCATCCGGAGGGCCCACCTCCCTCGGGGGATGGAAAAACCGCCAGTGTTGGACCAATACGACGGAACCACTGACCCCGACGACCGTATTCAGAGCATCGAAGCGGTCATGGACTATCACGTCGTCAAGGGTTCTATCAAGTGCCGCATCTTCCCGACCACCCTCAGTAAGGGAGCAATGACTTGGTACAGAAATCTTCGTCCCAACTCCATCCATTCCTAGACCGAGCTCAAAGAACTCTTCTTGAGCCACTTCACAGCCTCCCGACGACAACCGAAATCTGAAGCCAATCTCGAGGCCGTGATACAAGGACCCAACGAACCTCTTCGGGATTACCTCGACAGGTTCAACAAGGAGGCCTTCCAAGTGCAAACGTCCGACTACATGAAGAGATACCTCTTAGAACGAGGACTTCTCCCCGGAAGTGACTTCAAGAAGGCCATAAAAATTAAGAAGGTGCACACTATGAACGCCCTCCTCCGCAAAGCAAAGGCATTCATCGATTTCGAAGAGGGAGAGGCAGCCGCAATCAAAGCTTCAAAGGGCAATGACGCTGCTCGCAGCTCAAACCTCGATGACTCAGGATCGCGTCGAGGACAAGATAAAACGAGAGACGATAGGTCCCGAGACACCAAAGAGCGTCGAGGACCGGCTGGACGGTTCAACGACTACACTCTCTTGAATATCTCGCGTGAGAAAATCCTGGCCGACTGCCAAAATACCGAGTTCAAGAACTCGAGCATCAGGCCCCCGAAGTCGAATCCTACCAGAGCGGGGACGGACAAATCCAAATACTGCAAGTACCACAAGAGTCACGGGCATCTGACCGACGAATGCATACACCTCAAAGATGTCATAGAGACCCTAATTAAAGAGGGCCGCCTATCGAAGTACACAAAGAAGGGGGAACCTCCCCGAAGGGAACCCCCTCGGGACTCTGACGAGGGTAATTCTCCGGACGGCAGACCGCTTCAAGTCGCGCTATCCATCACTCGACCGGAAGACTTCGTCCCTTCGGTCGGCATGACGACTGCATTCGGCACCTGGGAACACTTCCCGACAGCGATGGTCATCTCCAACGGCGGTGACCCCGGCTCTCTCACTATCAGTTCAGTAAAAAGAAAATTCAACGAGCTGATCAATGCCAATTCGGATCTCGCCCCTACTCTGCGGAAATTCAAAGGAAAATCGGATCCGATCACCTTCTACTTGGAGGAGTTGCCCGGCGGAGCTCCGAACGCTACAATTCCCTTGCTCGTCCGAGCCAGAATGGCGAATTTCGACGTTCGTCGGATCCTGGTCGACGAAGGTAGCTCGGTCGACATCATGTATTCTCATCTCTTCCAAACACTCCAGCTGGACGACTCGCACCTCACTCCTTATGTCGGCTCTGATCTCCAAGGCTTCAACGGAGCTACCACCAAACCGTGGGGTTACGTCGAGCTGATCGTCACTTTCGGGGAAGAAGAGGGATCTAGACAGGTCAAGACGAGATTCTTGGTGATCGACTGCAAGACTCTTTACAACTGCATCATCGGACGCCCTACTCTGGCCGAGCTCACAGCCGTCCCCTCCACCGTGCACCTCAAGATGAAATTCTACACAAAACGGGGACGAGTCGCCACTATCAACGCAGACATCGAAGCCGCCAGAAGAATCTTTGATGCCTCCCTGAAGGGTTTGCAGCTGATAACCCCTCCATCAGACCCCAACAAAAAACCGAGGGCCGAAGACAACCATCCTCGGAAAGATCAACATACGCCAAACGTCAGTTCGATCGACCTAGATGCTCGCTTCACCGACGAAGAGCTGAAGAATGCCGAAGAGAAGAGCCCAAAGGCAACTCATCCCCTCCGACCCATCCCAGACGGGGATTTCGACCTTATCCCGCTGGGCGACAACCCCGACAAAGCGGTAAAGATCGACAAGGACATCCCAGATCTACCGAGGAAGGAGCTCGTAGCATGTCTTCAAGCCAACGCCGACTTGTTCGCCTGGAGCGCAGCGGAAATGCCCGGACTCGACCCTGAGGTCGCCTGTCACCACCTCTCCATTGATCCAGCCGCAAAGGCAGTAGTTCAACGTAGGCGTCGACAGTCTCCCGAAAAAGCGGAGGCTGCCGAGAAAGCTGTAAAAGACCTCCTAGAGGCAAATTTCATTTCTGAGGCCAAGTATTCAACTTGCCTCTCAAACGTTGTACTTGTCAAAAAATCTAATGGAAAATGGAGAATGTGTGTTGATTATACCGATGTTAACCGGGCATGTCCCAAAGATGCTTATCCACTACCTAATATTGACAGGCTGGTCGACAACTCGGCCGACTATAAATTGTTATCGTTTATGGATGCTTATTCAGGTTACAATCAAATCCCCATGGCAAGGTGCGACAAGCAGTGCACGGCATTCATGACCGTGTCGGGCAACTATTACTACAACGTAATGCCCTTCGGACTCAAGAACGTCAGAGCCACATACCAACGAATGATGAACAAGGTCTTCCGAGGAGAGATCGGCGACACCCTCGAGGTATATATGGACGACATGATCGTCAAGTCCCGAGAAGACTCCGATCACACAGCACATCTTGAACGAGTGTTCGAGCAGGCCAGAGCCTGCAAGATGCGCTTCAACCCAGAGAAATGCACCTTCGGAGTACGGGCGGGCAAGTTCCTCGGCTTCTATCTAACCGAGCGAGGAATAGAAGCCAACCCCGATAAATGTCGAGCATTCTCGGAATTCCCTACCCCTAACAATAAAAAATCTATCCAAGTATTAAACGGAATGCTCACGGCGCTATCCCGCTTCGTCGCTAAATCCGCCCAACATGCCCTCCCATTTTTTAAGTTGCTTCGGAAGGAAGCGACCTTTGAATGGTCCGAGGAGTGCGAGCGAGCATTGTCCCATCTCAAACAAGTACTCTCCAAGCCGCCCGTCCTCTCCCGACCAGATAGCAACGAGATTCTATACCTCTACCTGGCCGTCTCAAATGAGGCGGCCAACGCGGCCTTGACCTGAGAAGCGGAAGACGGGCAGAAGCCGGTATACTTCACAAGCAAAGCCCTACAAGGGCCCGAGGTGCGATATCAACAGATAGAGAAAATCGCACTAGCCCTAATAACGGCTGCCAGGAGGCTAAGATAATACTTCCTCGCCCACACCATTGTCGTCCGGACAGACCTTCGACATACAGTACGAGGGTAGGAAGGCACTAAAGGCCCAGGCGCTCGCCGATTTCGTGGCCGAGATGACCTCGATTTCCAACAGCTCGACTCCCACCGGAAATAAGTGGACCATCTATGTAGATGGCGCTTCGAGCAACTCGGGAAGTGGAGCCGGCATTATCCTAGAAAGCGACGAGGGGCTCATCATCGAAGTATCCTTGGTCTTATCTTTTACCACGTCGAACAATCAGGCCGAATACGAGGCTCTCCTAGCGGGCCTACGTCTCGCCGAAGACGTAGGGGCTCGAGAGGTCACGATTTATACCGACTCCCAGCTCGTCGCTTCCCAGGTCAGCGGCGATTACCAAGCCAAAAATGACACACTAGTCGAGTATCTCACTCTCGTCAAAGAGAAAATGAAAAAATTCTCAAAGGCTGACGTCGAGCACATTCCCCGGGAGCATAACTCACGTGCCGACATATTATCCAAACTTGCGAGCACGAGAAAGAAAGGTGGAAACAAGTCGGTAATCCAAGAAATCTTGCCCAGACCGAGCATAAGCAAAGACGCGCAAGCTCTACAAGTATTCGCTATCGGGGACGACCATTGCTGGATGACCCCGGTATATAACTTCCTCACCAAGGACGAACTTCCCGCCGACACGAAGGAGGCTTCAGCTATCAAGAGACGAGCATGCTCGTACACTATCATCGAGAACAAACTATATCGACGAGGCTTCTCCGTCCCTCTCCTTAAATGTGTCGACGCCTCGCAAGCATTTGAGATACTCCAAGAGCTCCACAAGGGGATCAACGGCCAGCATCTCGGCGGCCGGTCACTAGCGAGGAAAGCTCTTAGAGCCGGTTACTATTGGCCGACCATGCAGCAAGACGCCAAAGAACATGTCCGTAAATGCGACAAATGCCAGCGTCATGCCGACATGCACTTGGCTCCCCCGAACGAGCTTAAATCTCTATCCTCGCCTGTGCCTTTCTCCACCTGGGGAATGGACCTCCTCGGACCGTTCCCGGTTGGCTCGTACCAGAATAAATATCTAGTGGTCCCCGTGGATTACTTCACGAAATGGATAGAAGCCGAAGCGCTCGCCAAGATCACGTCTCAAAACGTGCTCCGTTTCTACAAACGAAACATACTCGCTCGGTTCGAGGTACCACAAACTATAATCACCGACAATGGCACCCAGTTCACTGATAGAAAGTTTCAAGAGTTTGTGACCAAGCTCGGCACGAAACAACACTTCGCCTCGGTCGAGCATCCTCAGACAAACGGGCAGGCCGAGGCAGCCAATTGAGTCGTCCTCCGGGGACTGAAGAGGAGACTCGGCGAAGCGAAAAAGGCTTGGGTCGAAGAACTACATAGTGTACTTTGGGCATATAGGACAACCCCCCACTCGAGCACAGGCGAAACTCCTTTTAGACTAACCTACGGCACTGAAGCTGTAACACCCTGGATTTCCGCTTACCCCGCAGGGCTTCCGGCCTACCAAGCATGTCACCAGCTTAATCAATAATCCCCCCTAGGTCCGCTTATCGGCTGCCTAGGAAATATTGTTTTTGCCTCCCGCAGGAATCGAACCATGTACCTAGGGGTTAAGTACGTATTCATAGCAATTCCTGCTACTAGCTCAAGTGGTAGCAGGAATTGCTATGAATATGTACTTAACCCCTAGGTACATGGTTCGATTCCTGCGGGAGGCAAAAACAATATTTCCTGGGCAGCCGATAAGCGGACCTAGGGGGGATTATTGATTAAGCTGGTGACATGCTTGGTAGGCCGGAAGCCCTGCGGGGTAAGCGGAAATCCAGGGTGTTACAGAAGCCGTGATCCCCGTGGAAATCCGAGAGCTATGAGGGAAGAGCTCGACATGGTCGAAGAGATCCGAACAGGATCTTCCCTCCGAGAAGCAAAATTAAAACAACAGATAGCTCTCCGCTACAACACCAAAGTTATCAAACGCGAATTCGAAGTCGGCGCCCTAGTGCTCCGCAGAAATATGAAAGATTCGCGCGAAGGCAAACTAGCCCCGAATTGGGAAGGCCCATACCGAGTTTACAATAAAACCGAGAATGGCGCCTATTACCTCGAGGATCTCCTCGGGGAAAAACTTGCTCGACCTTGGAATGCTGAAAAACTCAGACGTTATTACAGTTAGACGCAACCTAACACCCCCGGACATCTGTATCGAAAACGGGTAATAGCCGGGCATGGACCCGCGTCATCGGTACGAACGCGAGGACTTCACGACAGCAATGGTCGAATCCCCCCATCAAATGGAAGGACCGACCACACGGAGGATTCTACACCTAGACCCTCCGTGGAAGTACCTGCATGGCAGAACCCCAGCTCGCGATGGGATCGTTCACGCTGCGAGCACTTGGCCCCAATCGCGGTCTCGTACTCGCTATCAGCGCACACCTGCTCTGCGCACCCAGACCGTACAAAACACGCCCGGGCAATCAACCTAGGCCGAGCATAATCGATAATAATAAAAAACATTCTAAGTATAGGGGTAACTCCCCGGAATATCCGAGCATAAACCAATAGTTACCAAAAACATTCTAAGTATAGGGGTAACTCCCCGGAATATCCGAGCATAAACCAATGGCTATCAAAAACATTCTAAGTATAGGGATCACCCCGAATTTACGAGCATGCAATAATAAAATTTCGAGCATACGAAGCTAAATGGGCATGAGTAAACGAAATTATAAAATATTAACTGCCGACCAAATTGGACGACGATATCCAAATATTACAGAAATGACGGGCACGCAGGCCCCCAAAATAATTCGAGCATTGCCCAACAAACATAAATGGCACGCAGGCCGAAGAAGACAGGCACGCAGGTCCAAGACAACCCTATCTACTCTTCACTCCCGGGAGATTCGGGCACCAACACGCCATCCACAATCTTCGAAGAAAGCCCAATGTTATCCTCCTTCAAACCAGGGTTCAGAAACTTCAGCTGATGAACTGCACGGTGAAACCCAGCTTCGGCCATATCGACAAGGCTCATTTTCAGGCTGTCTATCTTCTCCACAAGCTCGGCCCTAGACTTTAGAGCAGCCACGTCCGACAACTCGTCAGCCGAGGGAGCCCACTCAAGCTGGAGGTCGGCAAGTTTTTCTTCTCCGCCGCGATCTCCCCCTCCTTCTGCTTCAGAGCAGCATCAATTTTCTTCCTCAACTTCTTGCGGTCGACCTCCATGGTCTTCACCTTGTCCTCGGCAGTCTTCTTGGCCGCCTCCGCCTTCTTCAGAGCCTCGGCCGAACCCGAGCCACCATTGGCTAACACTTGAGCCATCCCTAAAACCCTCATCATGGCGGCGCTATCGCACGCCAGCTGTTTCTGGAGGGCCGGGGGGTCCATCTCGCCGATACGACGGGCTTCATCCGGAGAGGTGACCAGGGGAGACTTTTCAAAATAACCTCCCTCTTTGTAGCAAGGAGGCAGTACGAAGACACGTTCGGATCCCAGATTTGACGGCTCGTGACGTCCCGTCTCAGTACGACGAGGCTTCTTGGGAGACCTCTCATCCAAGTTCACCCGAGGAGAGCCTGCCGAGGCCGAGTTCTCTCCAGCACCAGTTCCCCGAGCCTTCTTCTGACGAATCTTCTTCGCCTCTTGAGCCATCTTCAGGATCTTGTCTTCCTTCTTCGGCATAGCATCTAAAAAGAAAAAAGGAAACGAACGGGTTAGCAAAAAGACCAAACAGAAAAGGCAAAGCAAGGTAAATAGACACGACCTAACAACGCCCGAGCCTCCTCGGGGGTCCGACAAGATAACAAAGCTTTAGTGTTAATAACCCTCGGCTCCACAACCGGCACACCATTCTCGTCCAACACGGGATACCCGTTCTTCGTTACCCACTGAGACATGGTGAAACCATCTACGTATTTGCAGAGGGCCGAGTACGACTCTGTGTCTTGCTCTTCCAGATCTCCATCTTCCCAAGCGTAGTATTTCGGGGGAGACGAGAAGTGGCCCTTCCACCAGAAAAACGGGAATGCCCTGCAGAATTCCCTTACTACCTGTCCGTCCTCGTCTCTCGCTAATTCCCCGTCTGCATCCCGCACAACCACCATATCCGACACTGCAGAATAAGCCGTCGGGCTGAGCGGACGAACGACAAAGTACCGGTCCTTGAAGCCTTTCACCGAATCAGTGTACATCCCGAAAAGTTTCCGGTCGGCATTTTTGAACAAGACCCAACTATATCGCCCGTCTGCCGCCTGCCGTTGAACACGAAAACACCTGTCGTGTGAATACAAGATCACACTCACAAAAGTGTTTTTGATCCATGGCAAACTCCTCAAGCAAACAAGCAACAAGACACAAGCAGAAGAACGCAAAGAAAAGTATGCATTGGGTCACTCAAAACAGAGCAGGTCGACCTACCATGTATCTAGGTCGACTCAATACAAGCAAAACATGAATAACTCAGAAAAGCAGCAGCCAGGTCGACCTACTATCAACTCAGGTCGACCTAAAATGGAGAAATTTATACACACTTCTGCTAGGCCGACCTACACAACAACTAGGTCGACCTAAACTAAAGAGAAGTTCCCAAAACAAGATTCTGGTCGACCTACTCCCCCGACAAGCCGACCTAACTGGAAACAAATTATTCTCAAAGCAAATGCACTTCTGCTAGGTCAACCTAAGCACCACAAGAGGTCGACCTAATTGATCAAAAATTCCAAAATTTCTGGTCTTCTTTGCTCCAACAGATAAGCTCTCATATATATTGTCCAAGGTTCATTATTATAGTTTACAACACCAACGACTGAAAGATACACAAAGTCTTCTCATCTTCGTTCTTCATCATCTCCAACACAATTACACATAATCATTCTTGCGTTGAGGGTTAGTGATCGAGTTCGATAACGTCCATGGAACGGAATTGAAGATTCCTAGTGGGTGAAGATTTGTGGGGTTTTTGGTGAATAAAATCCGAGGGTTTTGTCCTCCAAGATAGGTGATTCTTGGGGGTTTTTATCAAGAGGTTTCATCAAGGATCCATCTGAGTGTGAGGATTGAAGAACAAGGGTTCAAGGGAATTCAAGACACTGCAGAAAAGAGATCGAGTGAAGCTCTTGGATCACCTTGATCTGGCTCAAGATTAAGGGGGAAGAAGATTCAAAGGATCGACAATTTCGGTTTATTGTTTATCGCTTTGCTTTCTTCTTTGTATAAACTGCTTTCAACATTAATGGAAGATTTCCCAATTTCAATTTGGAATTGGGGGCAGACGTAGTCGTAGCGAGGACGATCGACGAACTGCCTGAACAAATATCGTGTTCTTGTCGCTTTTATCCTTTCATTTACGTTCTGTTCATATTTGGTCATAATTGCAAAATTGATTAACGATTCAAGTGTTAAAATTGTGAATCAAGGTTCTGCATAAACATCACAATTCACCACATCTTGAATCATCATCAATTTGAACATTATCACCAAGTGTTTGTCTTTTTGCTTATTTCATTATTACTGCATTGCAAACCAAAGTTTGTGAATTTAGAAGTTAATTGATTTTCAGCTGTGACACGTATTGATTCGATAACATATCACTTCATCGTTAATCTCAATTATCTTGTGGTTTTGTCACATATACGACCCTTGCAATAACGGTCCGGAATAGACGCAAGTCGATTCAGAACCGCTTTCGCTTTAGTTCGAAATAATTCTGAAAAACTCTGTGAGATCTATTCACCCCCCTCTAGATCCTCAGGCCAGCGTCTAACAAGTGGCATCAAGAGCTTGGTTAATTCCGTACTACGTGAAACACTTTTTGGAAAGATGGCTTCCGGACCTAAAGGGGCTCGTAATAGAGCTCCAGTTTTCAACGGTGAAAACTACGGCTATTGGAAGGATTTTATGTGTGTCCATATCAATGCAATTGATAGGAACATCTGGACAGCTATTGTTAATGGTCCCTTTCAGATCACCATAACAAATGCAGCTGGTGCAGTTGTCCCAAAACCAGAAAATACTTGGGATGCTGAAGATGAAAAGAGATATGCATACGATTGGAAAGCGAGAAACATTCTAATCTCAGCTCTAGGAGTTAATGAATACTATCGCGTTTCCCATTGTAGATCCGCTAAAGCTATGTGGGACACATTGCAAGTTGCCCACGAGGGAACGGATGATGTCAAACTAGCTAGGATCAATACGTTAACTCAAGAGTTCGAACTGTTCCACATGGAAGATGGTGAATCCATCGAAAACATGCAGAAGAGATTCGTTCACCTGAAAAATCGGTTAAATTCTCTTGATAGACCTGTTTCCAATGCAGTTGCTACTAACAAAATTTTAAGATGTTTGAACAGGGAATGGCAACCCAAGGTTACAGCAATAAAGGAAGCAAATGATCTAAACACCTTAGACATTACCACTCTCTTTGGTAAACTAGAGGAACATGAACAACACCTTAAATGCCTTGACATGCATGAGAAAAGGGCAAAAAAAGAAAAGAACATGGAGAAAGAGGTAGAGAAGAAGTCAATAGCTCTAAAGGCTTCAAGCTCCAAGACCTCAAGACAAGAGCTAGAGGATAGTGATACAAGTAATGACGAAGACTCCGATGATGAGGAAATGGGACTGTTTGTGCGAAGATACAACAAATATCTAAAGAAAAATGGAGCAAAGCATTCTGACAAAGGATTGATCAACTATAGAAAGAAATCAAACAAGTTCAAACAAGATGACAACAACAAAGGAAAAATCAAAGGGCCTTGCTTTAATTGTGGGAAAGTCGGTCACTACAAACCGGATTGTCCATACCTTAAGAAGGAAAAAGAGAAGAACCAAAGCAAATGTCATAACAAATCTAAAAGAGCCTACATAGCATGGGAAAGTGATTCATCTAGTGAAAGCTCATCAAGCGATGAAGAAGAATTAGCAAACTTATGTTTTATGGCTCATCAACACAAGAAAAAGAAAGCTGTAAGTCATCTTAAACCTGAACTCGTAGATAAGGTATCTCATTCTCAACTAAAACTTGCTTTTGAAGAATTACATAGAGATGCAATTGAAGCTTTCAAACTTTTGGCCTCAAATAAGAAAATCTTTTCATATCTTGAATCAAAAGTTGAGAAAACCGAAAAGGATATGGAAGCTTTAAAACAATCTATGCTAGACATTCAAAAGGATAAAGTTGAAATAGATCCTACATCATGGTTTGGTTGTGAGACATGTCATATTTGGCAAAAAGAAGTGAGAAATCTAAAAGCCAAATTAGACAAGGCTCTACAACCAAAAGTGACTTTTGCTGTTGATCCAAATAAATTCAAAAGATCGTATACTCCCTTATATAGTAAATACACTTTTGTACCTAAAGTATCAACTAGCAAAACAGCATATTCTCATCATATTACCTGTCATTATTGTTGCAAAAAGGGTCATACCATTGAAAAATGCAAATTTAGGAGGATTTTAGTTCCTAAAGGAGTATTTCAATGGTTGCCTAAGTGCAACAAATTATGCACTCACTACCAAGGACCCAATGAAAATTGGGGACCTCCCTCTCTAAATTAATTGTGCAGGAAAGGTGTCTTGACATTGCCGAAAGGTTGTGGTTCCTTGATAGCGGATGTTCAAGACACATGACGGGAGACATATCTCTTTTCGTTGAGTTTCAAGCAAAGAAAAAGGGGTATGTCACCTATGGAGACAACAATCGGGGAGCCATACTTGGTAAAGGAAGTGTAGGTAACCCTTCTACCACAACTATAACTGATGTGCTGCTAGTAGAAGGCCTTAAACATGATCTTTTAAGTATAAGTCAATTGTGTGACAAAGATTTTAAAGTAATGTTTACAAATTCTGGCTGCACAATAGAACATACTAAGAAAAGAGACATTATGTTTAAGGGCTTAAGAGTAAACAACATCTACATGCTAAACTTGGACGAAATATCTAAGTCTAGTACCAAGTGTCTAATTGCTCTAGGCGAAGACTCGTGGCTTTGGCATAGACGTCTCGCCCACATAAATTTTGACTTACTTAATAAAGTTGTCACAAAAGATTTAGTAATCGGCTTACCTAAAATGAAGTTTTCAAAAGATCATCTATGTGATGCTTGTCAACAGGGAAAGCAAACAAAAATCTCTTTTGAATCAAAGAACGTGGTTTCAACATCACGCCCTCTTGAACTACTTCACATGGATCTCTTTGGCCCTTCAAGGACTAAAACCATAGGTGGAAACACCTATGGTTTTGTCATTGTTGATGATTACTCTAGATTCTGTTGGACAATCTTTCTACCTAGTAAGGATCAAACTTTTCCAGCTTTCACACAATTTGCAAGATTATGTCAAAATAAAATGAACAACAAAATAGTTGCAATTCGAAGTGATCACGGTGGAGAGTTTGAAAACTATCTTTTTGAAAAATACTGTGATAAACATGGAATTGAGCATAACTTTTCAGCTCCTAGAACACCACAACAAAACGGAGTAGTTGAACATAAAAATCGGGTTCTGGAGGAGCTGGCAAGAACAATGCTGAATGAGGGTAATCTACCTAAGTATTTCTGGGCTGACGCGATTAGCACCGCATGTTATATTTTGAATAGGATAATAATACGTCCTATACTGAACAAAACTCCCTATGAATTACTAAAAGGTAGAAAACCAAATGTATCTCATCTCCATGTATTCGGTTGCAAGTGTTTTGTCTTGAACAATGGTAAGGATAATCTTGGTAAATTCGATGCTAAAGCTGATGAGGGCATATTCCTTGGTTACTCACAATCTAGCAAAGCATATCGGGTATATAATAAGAGATTACTTATAGTAGAAGAGTCAGTACACGTGTCTTTTGATGAATCTTATACAAAATATGTCGAGAAAGGTCTTTCGTTTAATGGTGCAGGTCCATCCACTGAAGACATTGTCAGAGATAAGGAAGACGAGAATGAAAGTATTGTAAAGAAAGATGCTGAGAAAGAGAAAGATGAGTCTCATGATGAAAATGAAAAGGAAAGCATCTCAAATAATGAAGAACTTCCTAAGGCTTGGACAAATGTGAAAGACCATCCAATTGACAACATAATAGGAGACATCTCAAAAGGCGTTACAACACGCTCAAAGATAAGTAACTTCTGTCATCATTTTGCTTTTGTTTCACAAGTTGAGCTGAAAAACGCTAAGGACGCATTACTTGATGAGCATTGGCTAATGGCCATGCAAGAAGAATTAAACCAATTTAAACGGAATGATGTTTGGGACTTAGTCCCTCATCCGGGAGATCATCAAGTAATCGACACTAGATGGGTTTTTCGTAACAAACTTGATGAAAACGGCGTTATTACTAGAAACAAAGCTAGATTAGTTGCCCAAGGTTACAATCAAGAGGAAGGCATTGATTATGAAGAGACATACGCTCCTGTAGCACGTCTCGAAGCTATTCGCTTCTTGCTTGCCTATGCTAGTTCAAAAGACTTCAAACTATTCCAAATGGATGTTAAAAGTGCCTTTCTAAATGGCTACATAAATGAAGAAGTCTATGTTGCTCAGCCACCTGGCTTTGAGAATTACATGTATCCAACTCATGTGTATAAGCTGAAACATGCTCTATACGGTCTTAAACAAGCCCCTCGGGCTTGGTACGAACGATTGAGTAAATTTCTTCTTAGCCAAGGGTACTCTAGAGGTAAAGTTGACACTACTCTCTTTATTAAAAGATTTAAGATAAAGATGTTCTCTTAGTGCAAGTATATGTAGATGATATTATATTTGGGTCGACTAATGCAAAACTTGTCAAAGATTTTTTTAAGCTTATGCAGAGTGAATTTGAGATGAGCCTCATGGGTGAGCTAAATTTCTTTCTTGGCCTACAAATCAAGCAACTCAGTCATGGAACGTTTGTGAGTCAAACTAAATACTGTACAGAGCTGCTCAAAAGATTTGGAATGAGTGAAGCGAAGGAGATTCACACACCTATGGCAACAAATACTAACCTAGACAAAGATGAGAAAGGTAAAGAGGTTGATGCAAAATTGTACCGAGGTATGATAGGTTCACTATTGTATCTTACCGCCTCAAGACCAGACATTATGTTTAGTGTGTGTATGTGTGCAAGATATCAATCTTGTCCAAAAGAATCTCACCTAAAAGCTGTCAAAAGAATTCTGCGCTATTTACGTGGAACTACTACTTATGGCCTATGGTATCCAAAGGGAAATGACTGCTACTTGGTAGGATTCTCCGACTCAGATTTTGCTGGCTGCAAATCCGATAGAAAAAGCACCAGTGGAACATGTCATCTATTCTCAAATTCATTGATAAGTTGGCATAGCAAGAAACAAGTATCGGTTGCATTATCTACTGCTGAGGCAGAATATGTAGCTGCAGGGAGCTGTTGTGCGCAGATATTATGGCTCAAGCAACAACTTCTTGACTTTGGTATTAAGCTTGATCATATACCTATCATGTGCGACAACACAAGTGCAATAAACTTAAGCAAGAATCCTGTCCTACACTCACGAACCAAACATATTGAAATAAGGCATCACTTCCTAAGAGATCATGTAGAGAAAGGAGACGTTATATTTGAACATGTAGAAAGCAAGAAGCAACTAGCTGACATACTCACCAAACCTCTAGCTACGGACCAATACTTCAACATTCGTAGGGAATTAGGGATACTCGATATCTCTAATTTGGGCTAAGTACTTTTGTTTCTCTTAAGATTATTCCTTTACTTTATTTACATACTTTGATTATTCTCAAGCTAACATTTCTCCTAGTGTAAAGATAGTTCATCTTTCAGCCAAGCAAATCACTCCATATTGACTACTAAAGACTTCCACTAAACGGTGATACCTACATATTGAAAAAGCGGTAACATGTTTGTTGTTCACTTCCAAAAATATTATTGATGACTATAATATGCTATCAATTATCATGCTTATAGTGGCTTCATACATATATCTCTCTTACTTATGTATGTGTTTCATCCTAAATCATAGCATATACCATTCTAAATCATAGCATATATCAATGTGACTGTTAAAACTATTCTGTATGTTTACTTATTATGCTATGTCCACCTGTCTTTATCCACTATACTATACATTGCTTGTGATATATCTATTATATCTCGCTCCTTGCTTCTCTATCCCGTTGTTGTCTTTCTTTTGATGTTGTCAAAGGGGGAGAAAGGTGCTAAGAGTACGGGGGAGCTTGAGCAAAGGTGCTAAGAATACGGGGGAGCTTGAGCTCAGTATAAAGAAGCTTCAACCTACACACACAAGTCCGGGGGAGCTATAGATACGTGTTGACGAAGCTTTTACAACCGGTTTGCCATCATCAAAAAGGGGGAGTATGTGAATACAAGATCACACTCACAAAAGTGTTTTTGATCCATGGCAAACTCCTCAAGCAAACAAGCAACAAGACACAAGCAGAAGAACGCAAAGAAAAGTATGCATTGGGTCACTCAAAACAGAGCAAGTCGACCTACCATGTATCTAGGTCGACTCAATACAAGCAAAACATGAATAACTCAGAAAAGCAGCAGCCAGGTCGACCTACCATCAACTCAGGTCGACCTAAAATGGATAAAATTATACACACTTCTGCTAGGCCGACCTACACAACAACTAGGTCGACCTAAACTGAAGAGAAGTTCCCAAAACAAGATTCTGGTCGACCTACTCCCCCGACAGGCCGACCTAACTGGAAATAAATTATTCTCAAAGCAAATGCACTTCTGCTAGGTCGACTGTGGTGGTCGTTTTCTTTACCTCCCCGTTTCACTTGGGAGGACGGCACGCTAGACCCTTCACGCGAAATTTGGAAGGAGAATGCGCCCGTGGTGGGATGAATTTTATTTCAGTTCTTCCTACGATATCACACGAACTTTCTTATTTGTCCTACGAGTAGGAAAGGGGAAAAAAGATCTCAACTAAACCCTAGGAGTTTGCTAAGTGTGGGGATTTCACCTAGACTAGAAATTCTGGAGTCCGGGGGGTCGGTTATACATAGGGAAGTGTTTAAACACCCTACATATCTGTAGTACTCTACAGGAACCTTCTCTGTGTCATTTGTGTTTGTGTTTATTGCTAATGATTGGGAAAGTTTCTCCTTTGTGTTAGGAGAGAGAATTGAATTGATTAAAGAAAGACAGACAGATAGACAGACTGACTATTTTTGGTATTTTATTAGCTCGCTGAGATTCCTTGTGAACCTCATGCCTACATATCCCTAGTGGAAGTCAGAGCTTAATGTAGTTCGGGGAACTAACTAGGGAAAATAATTGTTTTTTTTGGTGCCTTGCTTGAAGCTCAAGGTTGAAGCTTGGGATTAAATCTCTGTTTACAGTAAAGAGACATGAAATCATCTCTACAGAGAGGTATTTGTACTATTCTACCACAAACATTTTGAAAGAGTGACAGAATAACTGAATTCGTTTCATTCAAGAGGGGGACCTTACTTGTGTGTGTGCAAGTATGCCAGTCAGATGCCTCTTAAATAAAAGAAAGATGCTCGTCCAAATTAGGGAAAGTGTACAAGTCTGGGGATGTGCCAGAGCATGTCTTTCAGAGTCCTAAATGAGAGACTTTGATTGAAATTGAAATTGAAATGTTTGTTTGTTTGAATGTGGTAGAGTAGTAAAAATATCTCTCTATAGAGATAAGCTATGTCTATCTACTGTATAAAAGATTTGAATTTAGCTGGCTTGTATGAGGCCCAAGCTTGTGGCTTTTTGATTGATTAATTAATATTATTTGACTCTGGGAGATGGCTCCATTGGGGGTTAATTACAGGGTATTTTTGTGTTCTGTACAAAGCCCAGAATTGAGGCTGACTCTATTTGGAGAGTGTTTATTTGATGGATTTTATTTGGTGTTCTGTACAAAGCCCAGAATTGAGGCTGACTCTACTGAGGGAGATTCTATTTATGTGCCTTGTACAAAGTCCAAGGTTGTGGCTGACTCTAGTTAGGGGGAATATTATTTTCTGCCTTGTACAAAGCCCAAGGTTGTGGCGGACTCTTTTTAATGAATTGAGTATAGGTGACTCTATGGGGGGAAAGATCCTAAGTGTTAAGAATCTTTGACACATGAAAATATGGTTTATCTGCCTTGTACAAAGCCCAAGGTTGTGGCTACTGAGTGATGAAGAACTCACTGGGGAGACTCTATTATCTGCCTTGTACAATGCCCAAGGTTGAGGCAGACTCTTGACAGGGGAGTTCTATTGTTTGGTGCCTTGTATGAAGCCCAAGGTTGAGGCTAACTGTTTTTGTTGGTTTTAACTCTACTGGAGATTAAAAAGACTGTTTTTCTTTGGAAGCTAACCCTTTCCAGGGATTTTGACTCAGCTGGTGAATTTGTCTGTTAAAAGATTGACTTTATCATGTTTTTTTGGAGACTGACCCTTTCCAGGGGTTTTGACTCTTTTGGGGAAATTATCTCCTAAGAGAAATGAATCTTTATTTTTTTGACTTTTTATTAATTGACTTTGGAGGCTAACCCTTTCCAGGGGTTTTTATTAAAAATGAAGGAATGTATGGAAGCTAACCCTTTCCAGGGATTTTATTTTAGACAGATGTTGGAGGCTAACCCTTTCCAGGGAATTCTATTAAAAATGAAGGAATGTGTGGAAGCTAACCCTTTCCAGGGATTTTGAAATGATTGATTTGGGTAGCACTCCATTAATTATTAAAGGATGAAAGGATTGGCAGAAAGATTATCTAGTGGAGACTTCTTGTTTAAAGCCCAAGATGAAGGCTGACTCAATGCTGAGGATGACCCAAAGCATGGATCCTAGACTCTGCTAAGGAAGATTGATGAAGATAAGGGTGACAGAGACTGTCCATGTCTCTCATTCCAAAAGGTGTACTCAATGCAAAATTGAGACAAACTTAGCTTGTTTAAAGTCTGGTTTAAATTGGAAGAAACTCACCAGGGTAGGCTAAAAGGTGACTAAAGACCTGTTCCTATGTTTATAAGAAACCTGATGGGTCCTTGTATACAAGCTCAAGAGGAAGCTGGAAATGCTTTTAAGAAGCCTGTGGGTCCTTGTACAAAGCCCAAGAGGAGGCTAATCGAGGGTCCTTGTTATAGCACAAGAGAAAGCTATGTAGTTTTGAACTTATTTTGGCTCTAAGCAAATGGGTAAGAGGTTTCACCGGGAATAATTCCTCTTTGGGTGGATGTGTCCTATTATTTGGATTCTAAGGTTTTTGCCAAGATGTTTCACCGGGAATAATTCATCTTGGGGGTTTGAACTACAGATCTCTAATTAGGAAAGAGCCTTCACCGGGAAGACATTCTCAATCCTAGGTCATATTCCTATAATATATATATATATAGTTTAACTGTCCTAAGGTTTATACTCAAACGTAGTTCTAAACTAATATATATGCAGTTTATATTTGACAGTAATTTAAACAAAGACTGTAAATTGAAAGCTTGTAAAGCCTAACCTGGATGGAGTGGAGGCCTTTGAAGAAGTATGTACAAAGCCTCAACAGTATTTTTGTTGTTTTGTTGATAACAGTTGAATGTATATGATAAACAGTTAATGGTTTTTGAAAACAGAAGAAGTGAAGATGGACAAAGGTCACATAGGTATCTGAAGAGTTTCACCGGGAATAATGCCCTTCAAATACCAGAAGAATGTTTTGAAAACAGAAGGAAGATTTTGAAAATACAGTTTTGAAAACAAGCTAAGAAGAGAAGGTTTTTGGGACTTACACTCTATTAGAGGCCCAGTACTTTGCAGTACTGGTGATAAAAACAGTTGGAAATGATTTGAAATGATATAAGGTTTTGTTGTTTGAAAACCTTAATCATTTGATTTAATCAGAGATTGAAAACAGTTTTGAGAATTGACAAAAGTCAACTTAATTAAAGTAAAAATAAAGATTTTTACTTAATTAAGACCTAAACAATTAGGGTTTTATCATAAAATTATTTACAAAGTGATTAGGTTAAAATAAAGTGATAATATATATTTAAAGTATTTAAGAAAACACTTAAAAACATACTATTTTAAACCTAATTAAAATTCAAGAAATAAATAATATTTTTATGATTTTTTTGACTATTCACAAAATAGATATATTAAATAATAGGTGTATGAAAAATGAAGTGAAAATGATTTATTTTGATAGGTGAATTAATTGTGTGAAGTTGTGAAGAAATTTAGTGTGAAAAGTGATAAAAAAAATGGTTTTGTCACCTAGAGGGGTTGAACTCACGCCCTCCAAGTCATTGGCCAAAACACCCACCATCTGGGCTACGCGCGCAGTTTGTTTAAGATGCACATCCAACTTATTATATTTTCAAATAAGTGGCAAAACATTGAAAAATAAATGAAGCAAAAAGTCTGGGGCGAGGGGGATTCGAACCCCAGACCTTGGGCATGAGGAGACTAAGAGCGCATGTGTGGCCACTAGGGCAAGTTGTTCAGTCGTTAATAAAACGCACACCATTCAAAATAAAATAAACTCTCCCCTGAGAATTCAAATTTTGCGCGCCACCACCATCTTCGTCTTCAACCTCAAGCTCTCCATTTTTGAATTTCTGAACTTACTCGTTTCTCAACCATTTGCAACGATGTAAACATGAAACTTGCTCTAAATTCACTCACGATTCTAAATATGTAACTAACATGAACTATTATTAACTACATCTAACTAATTTACCAGAAATCGTGAAGAACCCTAAAATTTCAAAATTAAATTAAATGACTATACTGAAAGATAAATGGATGATGATAGAGGGTTTTCAATCCTCTGATGATGCTGAACAAGATAGAATCGAGCTATTTCACAAAGAGTACTTAAATTAAAGAGAGGGAGTTCAGAAACTTACCTCTGAAAATGGAGATCGTGAGGATGATAGAGAGCAACTGGGCTTGTATGAATGATCCCAAAAGCTTCCTTGTGGCTCAGTGATGCTAACTGAATGCTTGTAATGACCTCAAACCTCCTGAATTGTTCTATGGACCTCCCTCGATTTCAGCTTCAAGTGAACATGGAGGGTGTTGATTCTCGAGTTACAGATGAGCTGCAGCCATCTGATTAGCTTCACTATGACCTGAGGAGTGTGCCTGGATGATTGGCTTGCCTTGAAACCTTCTGAATCACTCCATGGACCTCCAACTGCAGATGCTCCAAAGTGAGAGCAACAATGGTGTTCCTCCACCTACAGAAGTGATCCAGGTGCTTGGATCACCTCAAATGACCTCCCTTGAGATGTTAGAATGCTCACTTCCCAAAGATAAGCTCTGGTTTGAAGAAATCGATTCTTCTTGCCAAAGAACTTTGAAAAACAATGAACAAGAGAAGAGAAAGAGAAAGCAAGTAATATGGTTGCTTTGGTGTGTTTTTTGAATGAGAATGAGGCCTCTATTTATAGGCAAATGTCTCAGTACTGATTGGGAGAGTGAGCTTGCTTAGTGAAGTAAGTTTGGTTTCTTAGCCATGAAGAAATTTCAAAGAATATCCAAATGTGATCATTGCATTTTCGAGCCACCTCCCCTATCCATTGATTCTATCTGATCTTAGGGGACAATTCAGATGCAAAGTGAGCTCTAATTGGTTGGTGAGAAGATTCCTTGGGTGATTCATCAATTTGCCATAAATTCTCAAATGTAATCATTACATAATCACATGTTCTTGTTTTAGGAATCTTCTTCAATTATCATGGCATGGTGAAAATGAATGCATGGCATGTTTTCAGATGTGTTATGGGTCGTGTAGCATCCATAATTGAGGTCATGTGCACAAAACTTCAAAGTTCCAAAATGATGCATGACCTATAATTTCACTTCATGAGGCCAACTTTGAACAAGCATAACTCTTAGCTCAAATTGAATTTTGAGAAGGTTGAACACAATTTGGAAAGCCCTAAACATCTACTTTAAATCATTAGTTTATGTCTTCTTCAGAATCCTTTGGGAAATTTGTGAAAAATGAGGCCAAAGTTGGAAGAAAACTAGGTTAAAACACTTAGAAAAGTGTTTATGACCTAAACTTCAAAATTTCCAAAAACTTCATAAATGGTTGATCTTTTGAAAAAAGTTCCCTTGTAAGATGTTGTTTTATTTGGCAAGATCTACAACTTTCATGTTGGAAGTTTTTTGAGTTGTGTAGGTGAAATTTTGAGATCTCACCATGCCTTCAAAAACCCTAATTCCCGACTTTTCGCTCCTTGATGAATTTATTTGAATTTCTTTGGACAAATGACTTTGACATCCATATATTGATGATATTGATCTTTGAAAGTCATTTTTTGACCAAAAACCTTAAAAGTCAATGATGATCCTTCACAGTTGACTTTTTCCTGACAAAGTGAATTTTTGGGCTTTTGTGTAGAAATAAGATCTTCTCCCCAAATGGATGATATAAATGGATTATATGGAGGTAGTAGAGATCCTTGAATCATGTCTTGAGTTTTGGATTCATGCCCTGATTAAAAGTCAACTATCTTGGTGAATTAGGTCAAAACCCTAATTTGTCGACCATGTGAAAATAATGACTGTAGACTTTGAATTGAAGTGTGATGTCCAGTAGATCTTGTAATATGAGTTATTTGAAGATGATTGATGTCTTTGAATGGTTCCCTGAGGCTTTTTAGGGTTTCCCAAAAGTGATCCCTGATTTTAGTCCTTGATAGGCTCAAAACCCTAGTCTGGTGACCTGAGTAAACCTGTACTCAGATGACTGGATGTCTAATCAATCATAGGTGAGAAAAAATGAAGTTCTTGGGCCCTATGATTGTATTAGAGACTAATCTTTGTATTGATTGATCCTTTGCCTGAGCTTTCTTGTCTTTGAGCATCCTCGATTAGGTACCAGATGGAGAAATGACTGCTCTGGGTACTTGTCTTGCCCTGATGAAAATCCTGAAGATATGTCATCTCAGGGGGGTCAAAAATTAGGGTATGACATCGACCTAAGCACCACAAGAGGTCGACCTAATTGATCAAAAATGCCAAAATTTCTGGTCTTCTTTGCTCCAACAGATAAGCTCTCATATATATATATATATATATATTGTCCAAGGTTCATTATTATAGTTTACAACACCAACGACTGAAAGATACACAAAGTCTTCTCATCTTCGTTCTTCATCATCTCCAACACAATTACACATAATCATTCTTGCGTTGAGGGTTAGTGATCGAGTTCGATAACGTCCATGGAACGGAATTGAAGATTCCTAGTGGGTGAAGATTTGTGGGGTTTTTGGTGACTAAAATCCGAGGGTTTTGTCCTCCAAGATAGGTGATTCTTGGGGGTTTTTATCAAGAGGTTTCATCAAGGATCCATCTGAGTGTGAGGATTGAAGAACAAGGGTTCAAGGGAATTCAAGACACTGCAGAAAAGAGATCGAGTGAAGCTCTTGGATCACCTTGATCTGGCTCAAGATTAAGGGGGAAGAAGATTCAAAGGATCGACAATTTCGGTTTATTGTTTATCGCTTTGCTTTCTTCTTTGTATAAACTGCTTTCAACATTAATGGAAGATTTCCCAATTTCAATTTGGAAATGGGGGCAGACGTAGTCGTAGCGAGGACGATCGACGAACTGCCTGAACAAATATCGTGTTCTTGTCGCTTTTATCCTTTCATTTACGTTCTGTTCATATTTGGTCATAATTGCAAAATTGATTAACGATTCAAGTGTTAAAATTGTGAATCAAGGTTCTGCATAAACATCACAATTCACCACATCTTGAATCATCATCAATTTGAACATTATCACCAAGTGTTTGTCTTTTTGCTTATTTCATTATTACTGCATTGCAAACCAAAGTTTGTGAATTTAGAAGTTAATTGATTTTCAGCTGTGACACGTATTGATTCGATAACATATCACTTCATCGTTAATCTCAATTATCTTGTGGTTTTGTCACATATACGACCCTTGCAATAACGGTCCGGAATAGACGCAAGTCGATTCAGAACCGCTTTCGCTTTAGTTCGAAATAATTCCGAAAAACTCTGTGAGATCTATTCACCCCCCCTCTAGATCCTCAGGCCAGCGTCTAACATGCCGAACAATGCGGTCGTAGCGCCAATACCCAAATAGTTACAGACAATCTCGAATGCTCGCATAAAAGCAAAAGCATTCGGATGCAATTGGGACGGCGCCAAAACTAGAAACGCCATCATCGAAGTCTGGAAATCGGAGAAGGGCAACCGGAAGCCGAGCTCCTTGAACACATATTCATACATCGCAAAACCGTCCCCATTGAACCGAGAGCATATGCGCTCGTCTGGGGACGGACAAGTTACTTGGTAATTCGGCGCTTCACCCTCTCCCAAAACCTCAACTTCTTTGAAGGCTCCATCTAAAGACTCGGTGTATCGTGAAACGACCGTCAAAGCTTTGTCAGCTATCCAGTCGAGCGCGACCGTGCAGTCATAATTGAACAAGGGAATTGGGGAAACCCCTCCCTCGGCGTCCGAACCAGGAGAATCAACATGGTCATTGTCGGCCAGGGAGGGCGCGTTTTGATCCTCGACGACTTCAACGTCGGAGCTAGTCGCCGTCGAATCATCCGACCCACTAGTCCACGAGTCAGATTCCGAGCTGGCACTCGAATCAGATTCACCTGCATGCAGAAGGGAGAAGTGAATTCGAAAGTTCACCAAATCCACCCTTCCACCGCAATGCAAGCGAAAGGGTAGAGCAGGAGCGGCGGAGCCCCCGGCTAAACCCCCATCGAGGAAAGACGCCAGTCAGCCGAGGACTCACGAAAATAACAAGGGACATGACAACGAAAAATCGAATCTAAACGGGCGCGACGCTCTGACGCGAACGTCATCTGGTCCACAAACCAGCACTAACCCCTGGGCATCGCCTAGATAACCCGAGGAGGAAGCAACGACTGCGCGTCAGACCCAGCCAACATAGATGACGGAGATGACGAAGACCGCGAAAGTAAAACGCACTAAAACCCTATGGGAAAAGAATAAAGCAACGAAGAGGGATACAAACTTACTTGAAGACATGATGACAGCGACTGAGAGGAACTCTTCGGTGGACGACGATTGCCACGACGAACAATATAGTGAACGGCTGAGGGAGTATCTTCCGAGGATCGTCTGCCTGAAGCCGAGCAAGTAAACAGAGAGAGGAAAACTCCCAAATGAGGGGATTCGCCCCTTTTTATAGGAAAAGGGCTCGGAAGGCGAAGCGTCACGTCCCCTGACAAGCGCCGCCTCCTAGACCCTAGGCCATCATTACCTATGCCACGTCAGCGCGTGTCGCCCACGCGCGACGTTTCGTTCTGATCCACAGACCGTTCCTCCGGGCACATCTGATAGACGAAGAGCCACCCCGCCGGGCATCACCAAGGTCATGGAGTCCGAGCATCATCAAAGTCACAGCTTCTTGACCAGAAAGCTCCGACTTGGGGGACTCCTGTTCTGGACTGGGCCAAGGTTAGGCCCAACATAGTTTCGGCCATGTAAACCTTAGAGGCCCAGGTTCCTCCGTGGCCCGCCTCTGTGCCTAGGATGCCCACTTTAGACATGCTCGGCAAGACCGTATCCACGGACCATGTGACGCCCGACAGGATCATGTATTCCCCGCGAGTCAACGCCCGGCACTAGCATTCCCCACGAGCACCTTCGTTGCCGAGGATCCTGTTCCGCGCAGGGCTCCTTCATATCCAACCCTCCGAACAATACGGATTCCACGTGGCTCCTAAAAGACCGCGTCTCCCTTGAACTTCAGAGCGGTTAACCAGGACAGAGGGCATGCACGCACCTCCGATATTTCCGCTCAGGAAACCTGGCAGTCTCCTAGTTGGGCTTGGGAATCCAACCCAATAGCGAGATCATGGCCCAACACTGGGGGCTATAAATACCCTCTTTTACTAGAGGGTCAGGTATTCACTTCTTACTCACTTTTAGCTAGTACTTGCGCTCCTTTGCTCGTCAACTTACTTTGGCATTGGAGTACCTTGCAGGGTCAGGTATTATTATTATTATTATTATTATTATTATTATTATTATTATTAAAGTTCACCTTTTTTTCTCAAATATGTGTTTATAAACCTACCGACGGACTCAGGTTGCATCATGTGTGGGTTGGTACCCCATTATATTTTAAAGAATTGACTATGAGTATTACTTATAATAATATACATGGTACTTATCTACTCTATCAGGTTTAATTAATTTTCAAAAACTATTATACTATTACATGTATCTATATTTATATGTGCACCGGTGCCTCATGTAATATGTTTATATACGTGGCCCTCTAAAAAAAACATAAGTTTCTAAAATATTATTTTATAGTTAAACTTATAAGTTTAAGATCGAAAAGTATTATCAATATTTTTATAAAGTTTGGATTAATAAAAATGTATCATGATATATTTATATTTATGTATTCTATTTATTGAATTTTACTTTATGTAAACTCTTTATTTATCATAATTAATAAAATAATTTATAAAATTAATAAAATAATTTATAAATTATATTAACTTGATTATTAAAACTAATTTAATTATTTATTTATTAAAAAACTATACCCGATTCAAATATGACATTTAATAAAAAAATTATATATATATATATATATATATATATATATATATATATATATATATATATATATATATATATATATATATATATATATATAGAGGAGGGATCAAATTACACCCGAAGAGTTACACCACGAGTTACACTCGTTCAATAACCACATTTCGAATTAATATTTTTTAAATTCAACCGTTCGATTGAAACATAATATCATATAGGTCATACCTATAAAGTTTGAGCTTAATCTGTAATGATTTACTATATCATCAAGATATCCAAAGATTAACGTTAAAATGAGCTTTCATATAACATTAATTTTGATGTAATTCAATGATATAGTAAATCATTACAGATTAAGCTCAAACTTTATAGGTATGATCTATATGATATTATGTTTCAATCGAACGGTTGAATTTAAAAAATATTAATTCGAAATGTGGTTATTGAACGAGTGTAACTCGTGGTGTAACTCTTCGGGTGTAATTTGATCCCTCCTCATATATATATATATATATATATATATATATATATATATATATATATATATATATATATATATATATATATATATATATATCCCACTACTAGAAATTTCTGGGTCCATTTTTGTTATAATAAACCTACATATAATAATTGCTAAAATAAAATCATTTGAAAAAATACTCGACAATCAAAATAATAGTTTAAATTTTGATAAAATTTCTTAAACAACGACAATAATATATTATAGGTCAGCCGCGCAAAGCGCCGGTTATATATTAGTATTCTAAATAATGATTACTTAAGTTAGGAGTGAATAAAAAAGTTGTCTTTTTTTATACATATAAGTTCATAACCGATAGCTTAACTTGTTTTGTCAGTCAGCTATATGGAATATAGTCAACACAATAAAATTCAATTAAGAAGGAACAACCTCAAAATGAACAGATATGAAAGAAAGAATTAAAACATGTGTAAAATCTGCACTAGACTCTAAATTTATGCACAGTCAATGAATAATATTAATTACACATATACAAATAGAAAAACTGAAAATATATATATATATATATATATATATATATATATATATATATATATATATATATATATATATATATATATATATATATATATATATATATGTATATATATAAAAATTAAATGTTTTTAATAATTTCAGAATTTATTACAACACACACTCACACTTATGTAATTCTTGTATTATATGTTGACTTCAGACAATACACATAAAAATAATGTTACTGCAGATAAGAAGTGATTAATATATAGTATCATATTGAAGGGTTGGTTACATGACTAAGGATTCTTTCTATTTCTAGGGATGTCCGTTATTATAGTTTTGATGTATATATGTGTAATTAATGTCATTATTTTTAAAAATACGTGTATTTATATCTTTTAATTTTTTGAAAACTATAGTAATTGATATCTCCATTTCTTTTTAAAAATTGAGAGAATTCTTATTCTGGTTACATGAATCTCCTTTAGAATAAAAATGAAAGAATTTAATTCTTGAAGCCACCCATTTTGATGTAGCGCATATCCCGAATGCTGACTTGATGCTTCCTTATTAAATTGCAGATCTAAGCTGTGAAGATACATCAATGGGGGAATGGGTCTCTGAACTTAATTGTGGTGGATTAAAATATTTAAAAAATTGTTAATATTATGACAGTTTTTTCAATAATTTTATGGCATCACTAAAAATGAGCAATAAATATATTTGCTCCGAATCCGACTTCTAAAGTGAGCAACTTATTTTCGAGTTAAAATAAATATCAACCATTGGTAATTAATAAATTAAAAAAAGTAGATGTTAAAGATATATTATAATAAGTTATAATTTCGTATGAATAATAAATCATTAAGGTTTTGTTTGCGAGTTTGGGGGGAAAGGGAGGGGAAAGCTTTGAAAAATAGGAAGAATTGAATAAAAAGAATCAAAAGATTGAGTTGGAAAGTTTTAGAGGGTTTGATTTTATTCATAACACAAAAAACCTCATAAAATGAGGGAATTTAAAAACTGTATTCAATGAGGATTTTGGAGGGCTTACATAAATTTTTTAAATACCTTTTAGGTTGTTATACTATTCTGAAAATTAAAAATTTAATAATGATAATGACTCTTCTATCATTCTAAACAAAATTATTTTTTCAAAAAATGTCAAATATTTTCCTATATTTTTTTAAAATTTTGTTTTCGAAAGTCTTCCATTTCCCTCCATTCCAAACTCGTAAACATAGCCAAAGTGTATGTTTGGTTTAAATGAGGAGGAGTAGAGAAGAAAAATTTTAAAGGAGAAAGGGGATGGGTGGGTAGGTGAGAGATTCTTTTTAATTATATGTATGTTTTTTTGAAAGCATCACCCTTCAAACCCTCGATCGAAAGGTCTAACAATTATTTATCCAGACTGGCTAGCTCATCTTACAAAACTTTCGATTAACTTGAAAAAGCCTATTTCTCATCTTCAAGCTCTATTCTAGCAACTATGACATTGAGAGATCAAGTCTCCAAGGAAACACATACTTTTATCTCAGAGACAGTATGAGGCATCTGACAGTCAAATACATGAGGCACTTGAAAGGGAGGGGGCTCGGCATTGTCCGCCACTTGAATGGTAGAAACTTGTTCATATAGCTTCATCCTTTTGATGAGGCTTTCACGAGTAAGCTACTTACCAGGACCTCTTTTGGTCCCAACCAAAGCAGTTGACCTATCATTATTTTTCTTACTTCGCCGCTCAGAGACCGACTGAGTAAAAATTTAATTTCATATCAAAGTGGTTTGGGGTCAAGAATCTCAGAGTTATGTTGTAGCAACCTGCCCTAAAAATAAATATCTAGAGTCGCCACCTATTCTACCAGGGCGAATAGGAAACCCTACGCAGTTAAGAGATCGGGGTAAAGGTCACAAGTTAAGGTAAAGGTTTTATGGCTAAAATTATTAAGGTTAATAGCTAAGGAAATGAACAGGGAAAAAGATGAGATTTATAGGGAAGGAGACTCGCCTTGTTGCCAAGTGCCTACGTATCTCCTTAGGGAGAATCAGAGTCAACGTAGTTCGGGGCAGGGTTGTACGCCTTAGAATTAATATGAGGTTGTTTGAAGATATTTTGAATTACCTTATCGTAGTTTTTGAAATCTATAGTTTTATGAAAGAGATTTGTTTTGAATGGCGTACAACCCTGATTTTAATATGTTCTATTAACTGCGATGATCAATAGATTTAATCACCATAATTAACAGATTTAATAAAATTACTAATTATTCTAATCGATTAATTCGATTATCACTGTTAGCAAATTGATGTGTTTTAATTATTTTAATTGTTCTGGGAATTGAATTATTTTATTATTAACCATCGCAACCAATTGATTTGATTAGAACGATTAATAAATTAACGAAGGATTTCAATTATCGTTAATTATCGTAATCAATAGGTTTGATTAAAACAAATAACGAATTTATGAAAATTACTAATCATCGTAACCGATTTATTCGGTTAAAACCCTTTAGCAAAATAAACCTTATTTTAATATATATTTCATTAATTAAATAATTAATTATTAACCATCGCAACCGATTAATTCGATCAAAATGAATAATAAATAAAATCTTAATATTAATTTTATTATTAATTTAATTCAAAAATCAAATTATAATATAGTAAAATATATTGTTAATTATAATTATATTAATAATGTAAGCAAAATAATAATAAAAAAAAACAGGCTTTTGTTGAATGTGGCTAGGCTGAAGGTTTATAATATGCAAACAAAATTCAATGGAAATGCATGAATTATCGTAATCGAGTTCAAGTTTAAAGAGACTTACCTTGGCCTATATGGAGATGATTCTGGGGGTGTTGGTGTAGTGCAACAATCCAGATAGCTTCAGGATGATCCAAGGAACGTTTTGCAAGCTTCAGATCCTTTTGAAACGCCTTAATTCTTCAAAACCGATTTCAAGTTCTTGATGAGTTTTTGCTTCTTGAATATGGCTCCTTTTCAAGAAATTCGTCCCCTAATGCATTGCCCTAACTTCTATACTTATAGTGGAGCATATTAGGTTAAAGAATTGAATCAAATATCCATGATTTATGAAATTGAAAATTTGATTGAAATCTGAATTTAATCTTTCCAAATTTGATCAATATTTCTCATTCTCTTTCCAATCTCCTTATGAACGAAAATTATATTGAAATATAGTGTAATTTCTGATTGGAATTGATCATTATGAGTCCCATAATCAAATATTTGATTTTTCTTTGATTTATATAACTTTAAATCATTAATTAAATGAATAAAAAGCCATATAAAATCAAATAAAATCAATTAATTCGTGGAAAATGAACTTGATAGCTTGGATAGCTTGTGGATCAAGATTAAACCTTAAAAAGTTAGGCCCATTTGCAAGAAACTCCAATTTGAACTATTTTTACTTCACATTTTGCCTCCAAAATTGCCCAACTTTGACAAGGTATATCTCCCTCAATTTTTAAGATATGGAAGAATTCTAGGACTTTTTGGAAACCTCAAGATATCCTCTATAAGACACTTTGGAACATATTTTTCATTTGGAAACCTCATTCTCATAACCAGAAGATGTACTATTCTAACCCAGAGCTACTGCTAGGCACATTTTTGGCAAGAGCAGGAAAATTCACCTCGTAGGAAATGTCCACAAGTTTTGGGTTCTCAACTCTAACAGATGATGGTAGCACATTGTTATCAAGTCCAAGAGCATCATTTAAGGGTAGATTTCCCGAGTTTACCATGGCTACACATAGAGGGAGGATAACCACCTACCTCGAAGATAATGACCTACAGACGAAGA